>NW_028234094.1:0-10000 GCF_037954325.1 Fistularia commersonii | reverse complement strand
TCGAAGTGTATAGGTGGCTATAGAATTTAAAGTTTTCATTGGAAATGATAGCCTCATCTGTAATTTCCTTGTTGTTAAGACGGGCTTCCGCTTTGCTCCGCTCCTCCTCTCCTCCGCTCTTCCGCTCCGGGCCCTGGAACTCCCGATCCGCGGGACTTCGGTGAATTCCGGGCCAGTTTTTTTGCTCTTCTGCTCTCCTCCCCTCCTCCGCTTCTTCGCTCCCCCGCTTTGGACCCTGGAACTCTTGAACAGGGCCGGGCTTCTGCCCTCCGCCTCTCCTCTGCTCATCCGCTCCAGGCCCTGGCACTCCCTGTGATCCAGTCATTCGCATGTGCGTGCCCGGAGGTCCGGGAGCTCCACTCAAACGTCCGGGGGGGGTAAGGGTAAGGGGTCCTGTCCCTCTCCCCCCCTCCTCGCCGCCTCTGAGAAGAGAAACATCTCCTCCACTCCTCCGCTCCTCCGCTGCGGAACCAGGTATTACCGATCCGCCGGACTCAGGCGAATTGCAGAAAGGGGTTTTGCCGTCCTCCGCTCCTCCGCTCCTCCGTTTCGGGCCCTGGAACTCCCGAACCGCTGGACACAAGCGAATCACGGTCCGGGCTTCTGCTCTCCTCCGCTCCTCACCTCATCCGCTCCAGGCCCTGGTACTCCGTGTCCGCGGGAACCCCCCCCAACCCACAAAAACAAACTCTCACACACACACAAACACACGCACACACACACACACACACACACACACAAACACACAAACACACACAGACACACCTGAACTCATCATAGCTGTGCTAATAGCATTGGCCGAAACGTTTCCACAACCAAACCAACATTAGCTCATCCACTCATTCACATATGTGTGTGCCCAGAGGTCCGGGAGCTCCAGTCATAAGTCCGGGTGATCTATGTCCGGAGAAGGCTCACATTAGCCGCTCTAAGGGGTCCTGCTGCCCCCCAGCTTCCCGGCCTTTGAGAAGAGACACATAACTCCGCTCTTCCGCTTCTCCGCTATGGGCCCTGGTACTCCCGATCCTCCGAACTCAGGTGAATTGCGTGACGTGCTTCTGCTCTACTATAAGCCCCTACACACTTCGAACACGGCTGTTATCACCCTGTTACTGCATTTCAATGACACCCATTTGCTTTCGATCTCAGTGTCTGCCACCGTACGGAAAAAGCGGGGGGGTGGGGGGTGGGGGGGCATAAGCGCATTCGTGCTGTAAGTAATCAGAAGTTAATAGTGTTAACGGTTTGCGAGAAATTTTTAATGCTAGACAAAAAAAGAAAATTAAAAGGATATAATTAAATAAATAGATAGAAAAATAAAATTAAAAACGAAAAAAAAAAAATTGTGAGGGGAATATAACATGTAATTAAGTTGGCGGTTCACAGGGAATCTCAGACATCAAACTGTTTTTAATTGAACATAAATAGTACACCCAAATATACAAATGTACAAATAAACATAGCAAGGTAGAACTGAATGTCAATGAAACAACCAGGCATGAGGAAGCAACGGACATGAGGACATTTGTTCTGTATGTAATGAGAAGTTAATAGTGTTACAGGTTTGTGAGAAATTTACAGTGCTAGACAAAAAACGAAATTAAAAGGAAATAATTAGATAAATAGATAGACAAATGAAATTAAAACCAAAAAAAAAAAATGCAAGGGGAATACGACATGTAATTAAGTTGGCGATTCACAAGGAATCTCAGACATCAAACTGTATATGTTTTGTTGTTTATATATAAACATATATAAACAAACATATATTGTTTGTTGTTTATTTTTGGGATATATTGAGGAATATTTAATGGAAAGGAGTCACAATCGCTTTTTGACAATGTCGAAGTGTATACGTGGCTATAGAATTTAAAGTTTTCATTAGAAATTATAGCCTCATCTGTAATTTCCTTGTTGTTAAGACGGGCTTAGCTTTGCTCCGCTCCTCCTCTCCTCCGCTCCTCCGCTCTTCCGCTCCGGGCCCTGGAACTCCCGATCCGCGGGACTTCGGTGAATTCCGGGCCAGTTTTTTGCTCTTCTGCTCTCCTCCCCTCCTCCGCTTCTTCGCTCCCCCGCTTTGGACCCTGGAACTCTTGAACAGGGCCGGGCTTCTGCCCTCCGCCTCTCCTCTGCTCATCCGCTCCAGGCCCTGGCACTCCCTGTGATCCAGTCATTCGCATGTGCGTGCCCGGAGGTCCGGGAGCTCCACTCAAACGTCCGGGGGGGATAAGGGTAAGGGGTCCTGCCCCCCCCCCCTCGCCGCCTCTGAGAAGAGAAACATCTCCTCCACTCCTCCGCTCATCCGCTGCGGAACCAGGTACTACCGATCCGCCGGACTCAGGCGAATTGCAGAAAGGGGTTTTGCTGTCCTCCGCTCCTCCGCTCCTCCGCTCCTCCGCTCCTCCGCTCCTCCGCTCCTCCGCTCCTCCGCTCCTCCGTTTCGGGCCCTGGAAAACCCGAACCGCTGGACACAAGCGAATCACGGTCCGGGCTTCTGCTCTCCTCCGCTCCTCACCTCATCCGCTCCAGGCCCTGGTACTCCGTGTCCGCGGGAACCCCCCCCAACCCACAAAAACAAACTCTCACACACACACAAACACACGCACACACACACACACACACACACACACACACAAACACACAAACACACACAGACACACCTGAACTCATCATCGCTGTGCTGATAGCATTGGCCGAAACGTATCCACAACCAAACCAACATTAGCTCATCCAGTCATTCACATATGTGTGTGCCCAGAGGTCCGGGAGCTCCAGTCATAACTCCGGGTGATCTCTGTCCGGAGTAGGCTCACCTTAGCCGGTCTAAGGGGTCCTGCTGCCCCCCAGCTTCCCCGCCTTTGAGAAGAGACACATAACTCCGCTCTTCCGCTTCTCCGCTATGGGCCCTGGTACTCCCGATCCTCCGAACTCAGGTGAATTGCGTGACGTGCTTCTGCTCTCCTATAAGCCCCTACACACTTCGAACACGGCTGTTATCACCCTGTTACTGCATTTCAATGACACCCATTTGCTTTCGATCTCAGTGTCTGCCTCCGTACGGAAAAAGCGGGATGGGTGGGGGGGCATAAGCGCAATCGTGCTGTAAGTAATCAGAAGTTAATAGTGTTAACGGTTTGCGAGAAATTTTTAATGCTAGACAAAAAAAGAAAATTAGAAGGATATAATTAAATAAATAGATAGAAAAATAAAATTAAAAACGAAAAAAAAAAATTGTGAGGGGAATATAACATGTAATTAAGTTGGCGGTTCACAAGGAATCTCAGACATCAAACTGTTTTTAATTGAACATAAATAGTACACCCAAATATACAAATGTACAAATAAACATAGCAAGGTAGAACTGAATGTCAATGAAACAACCAGGGATGAGGAAGCAACGGACATCAGGACATTTGTTCTGTATGTAATGAGAAGTTAATAGTGTTACAGGTTTGTGAGAAATTTACAGTGCGAGACAAAAAAAGAAATTAAAAGGAAGTAATTAAATCAATAGATAGACAAATAAGAAATTAAAACGAAAAAAAAAAAAAAAAATTGCAAGGGGAATGTAACATGTAATCAAGTTGTTTTTTTTTTTTTTTTTTTTTTTTTTTACCAAAAAAAAAAGGAACCTCGGACATGGGTAACTATATTTTTTTGTTTTCGGATTTTTCCATAAGTTTTAAGGATTTTTTTTTTTTTTTTTATATTTCAAAATCGTTTATGAAGACATTAAAATTTGGGGAGCATTTTTGCATTCTGTTCTTGTGAATGAAGAACTTGGCCAGGCCTAAAAGAACATTGACACAGAGTTCATCTGTTATGTTGCTTATAAGTAAACAGAATGTTATATCATCTTTTGAGAAGGAAACTGGTGACGATGGAATGAGAAGGAGAAAAAATATATGGTCAGTGGTTTCAATGTTGTCTTCACAAAATGTACAAATATTATCTTCAAAATTAAAGCGTACCCTCGATAATTCCTTAGATGGGTAGATGTCAGTCATAATTTTGAAGTGGGTCTCTTTTGCCTTGGGGGTATGGGTAGAGTCAGATACATAGTTCGCAGCGTGGCAATCGATTCCTCATCAAATTTATTTAAAATATCCTTTTTTTTTTTTTTGACGTCCAGGGAATAAGTTTCCTGTGAAACATTTCCTAATAAAGGAGTTGCCGCGCTTTCTGTCCACAATTGAGATTCCCTGGAGTGATAGTCGGGGTAACTGTGGTTGTACGGTTCGGTGCGTCATTATATTTTTGGTCAGGAATACAAATTGTCGAGGCAGTGCGTTTCGTAACTTTAGCAACTCTAATATGGGAGGCTTGAATCTGTGTGTAGTACAGAACTGCTCATTGTCCAGAGGACTGCCAGTGTCATCCATCAAGTCAATTATCGACCATATACCTTTCTCAAAGCATTCCTTGTAAAACAGAGGTTTGTTGCCATGCAGTACATATCGATTGTTCCAAACTATTATACTGTGTGGTGAGAAATTGTGTACGTATATCATTTTCCAGTATAATAATATTTGTTTATGGAACTCTGAACATTTGACAGGAATCTTGTTGATATCCAAGTCAGAGATAAGCAGAAGACTCAGGCCGCCGACTTTGTTGAATAAGTAGTTTGGAGTACAATACCAGAAAGAACGATGAGGTTTGATCCAGGATTTCAACCAGTTCACCTTCAATGTCCCATTCAAGCAGTCCGACTCTATCACTTTCAGCCCTCCTTCACTTGTTTCTTTCACCATATGTGATTTTTCTTAGATGGTGTGGTCTGTTCCTCCAGATAAAGTTGAAATTGATTTGGTTAACAGATTTTACGAGTTGATTTGGAGCAGCATTGGAATACGCTGGGTATATACATCTGGATAAACACATCCATTTTAGTCAAATATATCCGGCCTAATATTGATAAATCTCTCTGGAGCCATATATTAGAATTAAGCTTTACTTTGATTCAGTTTAGATTCAATGTTCCTGGATTGATTTAACGTTTGGTCCTTGGATAGGAAAATGCTCAAGTATTTTATTTCTGATTTCATAGAAACATCGCTGATTTCCTTTAGTGGCGAGTCATGCAGCGCAAGAAGTTTGCATTTCTTTAAGTTTAATGACAATCCTGAAGCCTTGGAGAATGTTTTGGTTTTTTTCAGCACTTATTGGGACTTGATGTTCATTTTTCAAAACTAAGGTTGTGTCATCTGCCAGCAGGCTAATAACAATTTCTGTCCCCAACATTACTTCTGTCCCACACGTATACACACACACACACACACACACACACACACACACACCTTAATTCCACTCTTTTATATACGCATGTCTGGAGTTCCGGGAGCTCGTTCTCAACGTTCTGGGGATAATCATAGCTGTGCTGATAGCATTGGCCGAAACGTATCCACAACCAAACCGACATTAGCTCATCCACTCATTCACATATGTGTGTGCCCGGAGGTCCGGGAGCTCCAGTCATAAGTCCGGGTGATCTATGTCCGGAGAAGGCTCACATTAGCCGCTCTAAGGGGTCCTGCTGCCCCCCAGCTTCCCGGCCTTTGAGAAGAGACACATAACTCCGCTCTTCCGCTTCTCCGCTATGGGCCCTGGTACTCCCGATCCTCCGAACTCAGGTGAATTGCGTGACGTGCTTCTGCTCTCCTATAAGCCCCTACACACTTCGAACACGGCTGTTATCACCCTGTTACTGCATTTCAATGACACCCATTTGCTTTCGATCTCAGTGTCTGCCTCCGTACGGAAAAAGCGGGATGGGTGGGGGGGCATAAGCGCATTCGTGGTGTAAGTAATCAGAAGTTAATAGTGTTAACGGTTTGCGAGAAATTTTTAATGCTAGACAAAAAAAGAAAATTAAAAGGATATAATTAAATAAATAGATAGAAAAATAAAATTAAAAACGAAAAAAAAAAATTGTGAGGGGAATATAACATGTAATTAAGTTGGCGGTTCACAAGGAATCTCAGACATCAAACTGTTTTTAATTGAACATAAATAGTACACCCAAATATACAGATGTACAAATAAACATAGCAAGGTAGAACTGAATGTCAATGAAACAACCAGGGATGAGGAAGCAACGGACATCAGGACATTTGTTCTGTATGTAATGAGAAGTTAATAGTGTTACAGGTTTGTGAGAAATTTACAGTGCGAGACAAAAAAAGAAATTAAAAGGAAGTAATTAAATCAATAGATAGACAAATAAGAAATTAAAACGAAAAAAAAAAAAAAAAAATTGCAAGGGGAATGTAACATGTAATCAAGTTGTTTTTTTTTTTTTGTTTTTTTTTTTTACCAAAAAAAAAAGGAACCTCGGACATGGGTAACTATATTTTTTAGTTTTTGGATTTTTCCATAAGTTTTAAGGATTTTTTTTTTTTTTTTTTTATATTTCAAAATCGTTTATGAAGACATTAAAATTTGGGGAGCATTTTTGCATTCTGTTCTTGTGAATGAAGAACTTGGCCAGGCCTAAAAGAACATTGACACAGAGTTCATCTGTTATGTTGCTTATAAGTAAACAGAATGTTATATCATCTTTTGAGAAGGAAACTGGTGACGATGGAATGAGAAGGAGAAAAAATATATGGTCAGTGGTTTCAATGTTGTCTTCACAAAATGTACAAATATTATCTTCAAAATTAAAGCGTACCCTCGATAATTCCTTAGATGGGTAGATGTCAGTCATAATTTTGAAGTGGGTCTCTTTTGCCTTGGGGGTATGGGTAGAGTCAGATACATGGTTCGCAGCGTGGCAATCGATTCCTCATCAAATTTATTTAAAATATCCTTTTTTTTTTTTTTGACGTCCAGGGAATAAGTTTCCTGTGAAACATTTCCTAATAAAGGAGTTGCCGCGCTTTCTGTCCACAATTGAGATTCCCTGGAGTGATAGTCGGGGTAACTGTGGTTGTACGGTTCGGTGCGTCATTATATTTTTGGTCAGGAATACAAATTGTCGAGGCAGTGCGTTTCGTAACTTTAGCAACTCTAATATGGGAGGCTTGAATCTGTGTGTAGTACAGAACTGCTCATTGTCCAGAGGACTGCCAGTGTCATCCATCAAGTCAATTATCGACCATATACCTTTCTCAAAGCATTCCTTGTAAAACAGAGGTTTGTTGCCATGCAGTACATATCGATTGTTCCAAACTATTATACTGTGTGGTGAGAAATTGTGTACGTATATCATTTTCCAGTATAATAATATTTGTTTATGGAACTCTGAACATTTGACAGGAATCTTGTTGATATCCAAGTCAGAGATAAGCAGAAGACTCAGGCCGCCGACTTTGTTGAATAAGTAGTTTGGAGTACAATACCAGAAAGAACGATGAGGTTTGATCCAGGATTTCAACCAGTTCACCTTCAATGTCCCATTCAAGCAGTCCGACTCTATCACTTTCAGCCCTCCTTCACTTGTTTCTTTCACCATATGTGATTTTTCTTAGATGGTGTGGTCTGTTCCTCCAGATAAAGTTGAAATTGATTTGGTTAACAGATTTTACGAGTTGATTTGGAGCAGCATTGGAATACGCTGGGTATATACATCTGGATAAACACATCCATTTTAGTCAAATATATCCGGCCTAATATTGATAAATCTCTCTGGAGCCATATATTAGAATTAAGCTTTACTTTGATTCAGTTTAGATTCAATGTTCCTGGATTGATTTAACGTTTGGTCCTTGGATAGGAAAATGCTCAAGTATTTTATTTCTGATTTCATAGAAACATCGCTGATTTCCTTTAGTGGCGAGTCATGCAGCGCAAGAAGTTTGCATTTCTTTAAGTTTAATGACAATCCTGAAGCCTTGGAGAATGTTTTGGTTTTTTTCAGCACTTATTGGGACTTGATGTTCATTTTTCAAAACTAAGGTTGTGTCATCTGCCAGCAGGCTAATAACAATTTCTGTCCCCAACATTACTTCTGTCCCACACGTATACACACACACACACACACACACACACACACACACACCTTAATTCCACTCTTTTATATACGCATGTCTGGAGTTCCGGGAGCTCGTTCTCAACGTTCTGGGGATAATCATAGCTGTGCTGATAGCATTGGCCGAAACGTATCCACAACCAAACCGACATTAGCTCATCCACTCATTCACATATGTGTGTGCCCGGAGGTCCGGGAGCTCCAGTCATAAGTCCGGGTGATCTATGTCCGGAGAAGGCTCACATTAGCCGCTCTAAGGGGTCCTGCTGCCCCCCAGCTTCCCGGCCTTTGAGAAGAGACACATAACTCCGCTCTTCCGCTTCTCCGCTATGGGCCCTGGTACTCCCGATCCTCCGAACTCAGGTGAATTGCGTGACGTGCTTCTGCTCTCCTATAAGCCCCTACACACTTCGAACACGGCTGTTATCACCCTGTTACTGCATTTCAATGACACCCATTTGCTTTCGATCTCAGTGTCTGCCTCCGTACGGAAAAAGCGGGATGGGTGGGGGGGCATAAGCGCATTCGTGGTGTAAGTAATCAGAAGTTAATAGTGTTAACGGTTTGCGAGAAATTTTTAATGCTAGACAAAAAAAGAAAATTAAAAGGATATAATTAAATAAATAGATAGAAAAATAAAATTAAAAACGAAAAAAAAAAATTGTGAGGGGAATATAACATGTAATTAAGTTGGCGGTTCACAAGGAATCTCAGACATCAAACTGTTTTTAATTGAACATAAATAGTACACCCAAATATACAGATGTACAAATAAACATAGCAAGGTAGAACTGAATGTCAATGAAACAACCAGGGATGAGGAAGCAACGGACATCAGGACATTTGTTCTGTATGTAATGAGAAGTTAATAGTGTTACAGGTTTGTGAGAAATTTACAGTGCGAGACAAAAAAAGAAATTAAAAGGAAGTAATTAAATCAATAGATAGACAAATAAGAAATTAAAACGAAAAAAAAAAAAAAAAAATTGCAAGGGGAATGTAACATGTAATCAAGTTGTTGTTTTTTTTTTGTTTTTTTTTTTTACCAAAAAAAAAAGGAACCTCGGACATGGGTAACTATATTTTTTAGTTTTTGGATTTTTCCATAAGTTTTAAGGATTTTTTTTTTTTTTTTTTATATTTCAAAATCGTTTATGAAGACATTAAAATTTGGGGAGCATTTTTGCATTCTGTTCTTGTGAATGAAGAACTTGGCCAGGCCTAAAAGAACATTGACACAGAGTTCATCTGTTATGTTGCTTATAAGTAAACAGAATGTTATATCATCTTTTGAGAAGGAAACTGGTGACGATGGAATGAGAAGGAGAAAAAATATATGGTCAGTGGTTTCAATGTTGTCTTCACAAAATGTACAAATATTATCTTCAAAATTAAAGCGTACCCTCGATAATTCCTTAGATGGGTAGATGTCAGTCATAATTTTGAAGTGGGTCTCTTTTGCCTTGGGGGTATGGGTAGAGTCAGATACATGGTTCGCAGCGTGGCAATCGATTCCTCATCAAATTTATTTAAAATATCCTTTTTTTTTTTTTTGACGTCCAGGGAATAAGTTTCCTGTGAAACATTTCCTAATAAAGGAGTTGCCGCGCTTTTTGTCCACAATTGAGATTCCCTGGAGTGATAGTCGGGGTAACTGTGGTTGTACGGTTCGGTGCGTCATTATATTTTTGGTCAGGAATACAAATTGTCGAGGCAGTGCGTTTCGTAACTTTAGCAACTCTAATATGGGAGGCTTGAATCTGTGTGTAGTACAGAACTGCTCATTGTCCAGAGGACTGCCAGTGTCATCCATCAAGTCAATTATCGACCATATACCTTTCTCAAAGCATTCCTTGTAAAACAGAGGTTTGTTGCCATGCAGTACATATCGATTGTTCCAAACTATTATACTGTGTGGTGAGAAATTGTGTACGTATATCATTTTCCAGTATAATAATATTTGTTTATGGAACTCTGAACATTTGACAGGAATCTTGTTGATATCCAAGTCAGAGATAAGCAGAAGAC
>NW_028234093.1:35000-51844 GCF_037954325.1 Fistularia commersonii | reverse complement strand
TTCACAAAATGTACAAATATTATCTTCAAAATTAAAGCGTACCCTCGATAATTCCTTAGATGGGTAGATGTCAGTCATAATTTTGAAGTGGGTCTCTTTTGCCTTGGGGGTATGGGTAGAGTCAGATACATAGTTCGCAGCGTGGCAATCGATTCCTCATCAAATTTATTTAAAATATCCTTTTTTTTTTTTTTGACGTCCAGGGAATAAGTTTCCTGTGAAACATTTCCTAATAAAGGAGTTGCCGCGCTTTCTGTCCACAATTGAGATTCCCTGGAGTGATAGTCGGGGTAACTGTGGTTGTACGGTTCGGTGCGTCATTATATTTTTGGTCAGGAATACAAATTGTCGAGGCAGTGCGTTTCGTAACTTTAGCAACTCTAATATGGGAGGCTTGAATCTGTGTGTAGTACAGAACTGCTCATTGTCCAGAGGACTGCCAGTGTCATCCATCAAGTCAATTATCGACCATATACCTTTCTCAAAGCATTCCTTGTAAAACAGAGGTTTGTTGCCATGCAGTACATATCGATTGTTCCAAACTATTATACTGTGTGGTGAGAAATTGTGTACGTATATCATTTTCCAGTATAATAATATTTGTTTATGGAACTCTGAACATTTGACAGGAATCTTGTTGATATCCAAGTCAGAGATAAGCAGAAGACTCAGGCCGCCGACTTTGTTGAATAAGTAGTTTGGAGTACAATACCAGAAAGAACGATGAGGTTTGATCCAGGATTTCAACCAGTTCACCTTCAATGTCCCATTCAAGCAGTCCGACTCTATCACTTTCAGCCCTCCTTCACTTGTTTCTTTCACCATATGTGATTTTTCTTAGATGGTGTGGTCTGTTCCTCCAGATAAAGTTGAAATTGATTTGGTTAACAGATTTTACGAGTTGATTTGGAGCAGCATTGAATACGCTGGGTATATACATCTGGATAAACACATCCATTTTAGTCAAATATATCCGGCCTAATATTGATAAATCTCTCTGGAGCCATATATTAGAATTAAGCTTTACTTTGATTCAGTTTAGATTCAATGTTCCTGGATTGATTTAACGTTTGGTCCTTGGATAGGAAAATGCTCAAGTATTTTATTTCTGATTTCATAGAAACATCGCTGATTTCCTTTAGTGGCGAGTCATGCAGCGCAAGAAGTTTGCATTTCTTTAAGTTTAATGACAATCCTGAAGCCTTGGAGAATGTTTTGGTTTTTTTCAGCACTTATTGGGACTTGATGTTCATTTTTCAAAACTAAGGTTGTGTCATCTGCCAGCAGGCTAATAACAATTTCTGTCCCCAACATTACTTCTGTCCCCACACGTATACACACACACACACACACACACACACACACACACACACCTTAATTCCACTCTTTTATATACGCATGTCTGGAGTTCCGGGAGCTCGTTCTCAACGTTCTGGGGATAATCATAGCTGTGCTGATAGCATTGGCCGAAACGTATCCACAACCAAACCAACATTAGCTCATCCACTCATTCATATATGTGTGTGCCCAGAGGTCCGGGAGCTCCAGTCATAACTCCGGGTGATATCTGTCCGGAGTAGGCTCACATTAGCCGGTCTAAGGGGTCCTGCTGCCCCCCAGCTTCCCCGCCTTTGAGAAGAGACACATAACTCCGCTCTTCCGCTTCTCCGCTATGGGCCCTGGTACTCCCGATCCTCCGAACTCAGGTGAATTGCGTGACGTGCTTCTGCTCTACTATAAGCCCCTACACACTTCGAACACGGCTGTTATCACCCTGTTACTGCATTTCAATGACACCCATTTGCTTTCGATCTCAGTGTCTGCCTCCGTACGGAAAAAGCGGGATGGGTGGGGGGGCATAAGCGCATTCGTGCTGTAAGTAATCAGAAGTTAATAGTGTTAACGGTTTGCGAGAAATTTTTAATGCTAGACAAAAAAAGAAAATTAAAAGGATATAATTAAATAAATAGATAGAAAAATAAAATTAAAAACGAAAAAAAAAAATTGTGAGGGGAATATAACATGTAATTAAGTTGGCGGTTCACAAGGAATCTCAGACATCAAACTGTTTTTAATTGAACATAAATAGTACACCCAAATATACAAATGTACAAATAAACATAGCAAGGTAGAACTGAATGTCAATGAAACAACCAGGGATGAGGAAGCAACGGACATCAGGACATTTGTTCTGTATGTAATGAGAAGTTAATAGTGTTACAGGTTTGTGAGAAATTTACAGTGCGAGACAAAAAAAGAAATTAAAAGGAAGTAATTAAATCAATAGATAGACAAATAAGAAATTAAAACGAAAAAAAAAAAAAAAAATTGCAAGGGGAATGTAACATGTAATCAAGTTGTTTTTTTTTTTTTGTTTTTTTTTTTTTTACCAAAAAAAAAAGGAACCTCGGACATGGGTAACTATATTTTTTAGTTTTTGGATTTTTCCATAAGTTTTAAGGATTTTTTTTTTTTTTTTTTTTATATTTCAAAATCGTTTATGAAGACATTAAAATTTGGGGAGCATTTTTGCATTCTGTTCTTGTGAATGAAGAACTTGGCCAGGCCTAAAAGAACATTGACACAGAGTTCATCTGTTATGTTGCTTATAAGTAAACAGAATGTTATATCATCTTTTGAGAAGGAAACTGGTGACGATGGAATGAGAAGGAGGAAAAAATATATGGTCAGTGGTTTCAATGTTGTCTTCACAAAATGTACAAATATTATCTTCAAAATTAAAGCGTACCCTCGATAATTCCTTAGATGGGTAGATGTCAGTCATAATTTTGAAGTGGGTCTCTTTTGCCTTGGGGGTATGGGTAGAGTCAGATACATGGTTCGCAGCGTGGCAATCGATTCCTCATCAAATTTATTTAAAATATCCTTTTTTTTTTTTTTGACGTCCAGGGAATAAGTTTCCTGTGAAACATTTCCTAATAAAGGAGTTGCCGCGCTTTCTGTCCACAATTGAGATTCCCTGGAGTGATAGTCGGGGTAACTGTGGTTGTACGGTTCGGTGCGTCATTATATTTTTGGTCAGGAATACAAATTGTCGAGGCAGTGCGTTTCGTAACTTTAGCAACTCTAATATGGGAGGCTTGAATCTGTGTGTAGTACAGAACTGCTCATTGTCCAGAGGACTGCCAGTGTCATCCATCAAGTCAATTATCGACCATATACCTTTCTCAAAGCATTCCTTGTAAAACAGAGGTTTGTTGCCATGCAGTACATATCGATTGTTCCAAACTATTATACTGTGTGGTGAGAAATTGTGTACGTATATCATTTTCCAGTATAATAATATTTGTTTATGGAACTCTGAACATTTGACAGGAATCTTGTTGATATCCAAGTCAGAGATAAGCAGAAGACTCAGGCCGCCGACTTTGTTGAATAAGTAGTTTGGAGTACAATACCAGAAAGAACGATGAGGTTTGATCCAGGATTTCAACCAGTTCACCTTCAATGTCCCATTCAAGCAGTCCGACTCTATCACTTTCAGCCCTCCTTCACTTGTTTCTTTCACCATATGTGATTTTTCTTAGATGGTGTGGTCTGTTCCTCCAGATAAAGTTGAAATTGATTTGGTTAACAGATTTTACGAGTTGATTTGGAGCAGCATTGGAATACGCTGGGTATATACATCTGGATAAACACATCCATTTTAGTCAAATATATCCGGCCTAATATTGATAAATCTCTCTGGAGCCATATATTAGAATTAAGCTTTACTTTGATTCAGTTTAGATTCAATGTTCCTGGATTGATTTAACGTTTGGTCCTTGGATAGGAAAATGCTCAAGTATTTTATTTCTGATTTCATAGAAACATCGCTGATTTCCTTTAGTGGCGAGTCATGCAGCGCAAGAAGTTTGCATTTCTTTAAGTTTAATGACAATCCTGAAGCCTTGGAGAATGTTTTGGTTTTTTTCAGCACTTATTGGGACTTGATGTTCATTTTTCAAAACTAAGGTTGTGTCATCTGCCAGCAGGCTAATAACAATTTCTGTCCCAACATTACTTCTGTCCCACACGTATACACACACACACACACACACACACACACACACACACACCTTAATTCCACTCTTTTATATACGCATGTCTGGAGTTCCGGGAGCTCGTTCTCAACGTTCTGGGGATAATCATAGCTGTGCTGATAGCATTGGCCGAAACGTATCCACAACCAAACCGACATTAGCTCATCCACTCATTCACATATGTGTGTGCCCGGAGGTCCGGGAGCTCCAGTCATAAGTCCGGGTGATCTATGTCCGGAGAAGGCTCACATTAGCCGCTCTAAGGGGTCCTGCTGCCCCCCAGCTTCCCGGCCTTTGAGAAGAGACACATAACTCCGCTCTTCCGCTTCTCCGCTATGGGCCCTGGTACTCCCGATCCTCCGAACTCAGGTGAATTGCGTGACGTGCTTCTGCTCTCCTATAAGCCCCTACACACTTCGAACACGGCTGTTATCACCCTGTTACTGCATTTCAATGACACCCATTTGCTTTCGATCTCAGTGTCTGCCTCCGTACGGAAAAAGCGGGATGGGTGGGGGGGCATAAGCGCATTCGTGGTGTAAGTAATCAGAAGTTAATAGTGTTAACGGTTTGCGAGAAATTTTTAATGCTAGACAAAAAAAGAAAATTAAAAGGATATAATTAAATAAATAGATAGAAAAATAAAATTAAAAACGAAAAAAAAAAATTGTGAGGGGAATATAACATGTAATTAAGTTGGCGGTTCACAAGGAATCTCAGACATCAAACTGTTTTTAATTGAACATAAATAGTACACCCAAATATACAGATGTACAAATAAACATAGCAAGGTAGAACTGAATGTCAATGAAACAACCAGGGATGAGGAAGCAACGGACATCAGGACATTTGTTCTGTATGTAATGAGAAGTTAATAGTGTTACAGGTTTGTGAGAAATTTACAGTGCGAGACAAAAAAAGAAATTAAAAGGAAGTAATTAAATCAATAGATAGACAAATAAGAAATTAAAACGAAAAAAAAAAAAAAAAAAATTGCAAGGGGAATGTAACATGTAATCAAGTTGTTTTTTTTTTTTTGTTTTTTTTTTTTACCAAAAAAAAAAGGAACCTCGGACATGGGTAACTATATTTTTTAGTTTTTGGATTTTTCCATAAGTTTTAAGGATTTTTTTTTTTTTTTTTTTATATTTCAAAATCGTTTATGAAGACATTAAAATTTGGGGAGCATTTTTGCATTCTGTTCTTGTGAATGAAGAACTTGGCCAGGCCTAAAAGAACATTGACACAGAGTTCATCTGTTATGTTGCTTATAAGTAAACAGAATGTTATATCATCTTTTGAGAAGGAAACTGGTGACGATGGAATGAGAAGGAGAAAAAATATATGGTCAGTGGTTTCAATGTTGTCTTCACAAAATGTACAAATATTATCTTCAAAATTAAAGCGTACCCTCGATAATTCCTTAGATGGGTAGATGTCAGTCATAATTTTGAAGTGGGTCTCTTTTGCCTTGGGGGTATGGGTAGAGTCAGATACATGGTTCGCAGCGTGGCAATCGATTCCTCATCAAATTTATTTAAAATATCCTTTTTTTTTTTTTTGACGTCCAGGGAATAAGTTTCCTGTGAAACATTTCCTAATAAAGGAGTTGCCGCGCTTTCTGTCCACAATTGAGATTCCCTGGAGTGATAGTCGGGGTAACTGTGGTTGTACGGTTCGGTGCGTCATTATATTTTTGGTCAGGAATACAAATTGTCGAGGCAGTGCGTTTCGTAACTTTAGCAACTCTAATATGGGAGGCTTGAATCTGTGTGTAGTACAGAACTGCTCATTGTCCAGAGGACTGCCAGTGTCATCCATCAAGTCAATTATCGACCATATACCTTTCTCAAAGCATTCCTTGTAAAACAGAGGTTTGTTGCCATGCAGTACATATCGATTGTTCCAAACTATTATACTGTGTGGTGAGAAATTGTGTACGTATATCATTTTCCAGTATAATAATATTTGTTTATGGAACTCTGAACATTTGACAGGAATCTTGTTGATATCCAAGTCAGAGATAAGCAGAAGACTCAGGCCGCCGACTTTGTTGAATAAGTAGTTTGGAGTACAATACCAGAAAGAACGATGAGGTTTGATCCAGGATTTCAACCAGTTCACCTTCAATGTCCCATTCAAGCAGTCCGACTCTATCACTTTCAGCCCTCCTTCACTTGTTTCTTTCACCATATGTGATTTTTCTTAGATGGTGTGGTCTGTTCCTCCAGATAAAGTTGAAATTGATTTGGTTAACAGATTTTACGAGTTGATTTGGAGCAGCATTGGAATACGCTGGGTATATACATCTGGATAAACACATCCATTTTAGTCAAATATATCCGGCCTAATATTGATAAATCTCTCTGGAGCCATATATTAGAATTAAGCTTTACTTTGATTCAGTTTAGATTCAATGTTCCTGGATTGATTTAACGTTTGGTCCTTGGATAGGAAAATGCTCAAGTATTTTATTTCTGATTTCATAGAAACATCGCTGATTTCCTTTAGTGGCGAGTCATGCAGCGCAAGAAGTTTGCATTTCTTTAAGTTTAATGACAATCCTGAAGCCTTGGAGAATGTTTTGGTTTTTTTCAGCACTTATTGGGACTTGATGTTCATTTTTCAAAACTAAGGTTGTGTCATCTGCCAGCAGGCTAATAACAATTTCTGTCCCCAACATTACTTCTGTCCCACACGTATACACACACACACACACACACACACACACACACACACACCTTAATTCCACTCTTTTATATACGCATGTCTGGAGTTCCGGGAGCTCGTTCTCAACGTTCTGGGGATAATCATAGCTGTGCTGATAGCATTGGCCGAAACGTATCCACAACCAAACCAACATTAGCTCATCCACTCATTCATATATGTGTGTGCCCAGAGGTCCGGGAGCTCCAGTCATAACTCCGGGTGATATCTGTCCGGAGTAGGCTCACATTAGCCGGTCTAAGGGGTCCTGCTGCCCCCCAGCTTCCCCGCCTTTGAGAAGAGACACATAACTCCGCTCTTCCGCTTCTCCGCTATGGGCCCTGGTACTCCCGATCCTCCGAACTCAGGTGAATTGCGTGACGTGCTTCTGCTCTACTATAAGCCCCTACACACTTCGAACACGGCTGTTATCACCCTGTTACTGCATTTCAATGACACCCATTTGCTTTCGATCTCAGTGTCTGCCTCCGTACGGAAAAAGCGGGATGGGTGGGGGGGCATAAGCGCATTCGTGCTGTAAGTAATCAGAAGTTAATAGTGTTAACGGTTTGCGAGAAATTTTTAATGCTAGACAAAAAAAGAAAATTAAAAGGATATAATTAAATAAATAGATAGAAAAATAAAATTAAAAACGAAAAAAAAAAATTGTGAGGGGAATATAACATGTAATTAAGTTGGCGGTTCACAAGGAATCTCAGACATCAAACTGTTTTTAATTGAACATAAATAGTACACCCAAATATACAAATGTACAAATAAACATAGCAAGGTAGAACTGAATGTCAATGAAACAACCAGGGATGAGGAAGCAACGGACATCAGGACATTTGTTCTGTATGTAATGAGAAGTTAATAGTGTTACAGGTTTGTGAGAAATTTACAGTGCGAGACAAAAAAAGAAATTAAAAGGAAGTAATTAAATCAATAGATAGACAAATAAGAAATTAAAACGAAAAAAAAAAAAAAAAAATTGCAAGGGGAATGTAACATGTAATCAAGTTGTTTTTTTTTTTTTGTTTTTTTTTTTTTTACCAAAAAAAAAAGGAACCTCGGACATGGGTAACTATATTTTTTAGTTTTTGGATTTTTCCATAAGTTTTAAGGATTTTTTTTTTTTTTTTTTTATATTTCAAAATCGTTTATGAAGACATTAAAATTTGGGGAGCATTTTTGCATTCTGTTCTTGTGAATGAAGAACTTGGCCAGGCCTAAAAGAACATTGACACAGAGTTCATCTGTTATGTTGCTTATAAGTAAACAGAATGTTATATCATCTTTTGAGAAGGAAACTGGTGACGATGGAATGAGAAGGAGAAAAAATATATGGTCAGTGGTTTCAATGTTGTCTTCACAAAATGTACAAATATTATCTTCAAAATTAAAGCGTACCCTCGATAATTCCTTAGATGGGTAGATGTCAGTCATAATTTTGAAGTGGGTCTCTTTTGCCTTGGGGGTATGGGTAGAGTCAGATACATAGTTCGCAGCGTGGCAATCGATTCCTCATCAAATTTATTTAAAATATCCTTTTTTTTTTTTTTGACGTCCAGGGAATAAGTTTCCTGTGAAACATTTCCTAATAAAGGAGTTGCCGCGCTTTCTGTCCACAATTGAGATTCCCTGGAGTGATAGTCGGGGTAACTGTGGTTGTACGGTTCGGTGCGTCATTATATTTTTGGTCAGGAATACAAATTGTCGAGGCAGTGCGTTTCGTAACTTTAGCAACTCTAATATGGGAGGCTTGAATCTGTGTGTAGTACAGAACTGCTCATTGTCCAGAGGACTGCCAGTGTCATCCATCAAGTCAATTATCGACCATATACCTTTCTCAAAGCATTCCTTGTAAAACAGAGGTTTGTTGCCATGCAGTACATATCGATTGTTCCAAACTATTATACTGTGTGGTGAGAAATTGTGTACGTATATCATTTTCCAGTATAATAATATTTGTTTATGGAACTCTGAACATTTGACAGGAATCTTGTTGATATCCAAGTCAGAGATAAGCAGAAGACTCAGGCCGCCGACTTTGTTGAATAAGTAGTTTGGAGTACAATACCAGAAAGAACGATGAGGTTTGATCCAGGATTTCAACCAGTTCACCTTCAATGTCCCATTCAAGCAGTCCGACTCTATCACTTTCAGCCCTCCTTCACTTGTTTCTTTCACCATATGTGATTTTTCTTAGATGGTGTGGTCTGTTCCTCCAGATAAAGTTGAAATTGATTTGGTTAACAGATTTTACGAGTTGATTTGGAGCAGCATTGGAATACGCTGGGTATATACATCTGGATAAACACATCCATTTTAGTCAAATATATCCGGCCTAATATTGATAAATCTCTCTGGAGCCATATATTAGAATTAAGCTTTACTTTGATTCAGTTTAGATTCAATGTTCCTGGATTGATTTAACGTTTGGTCCTTGGATAGGAAAATGCTCAAGTATTTTATTTCTGATTTCATAGAAACATCGCTGATTTCCTTTAGTGGCGAGTCATGCAGCGCAAGAAGTTTGCATTTCTTTAAGTTTAATGACAATCCTGAAGCCTTGGAGAATGTTTTGGTTTTTTTCAGCACTTATTGGGACTTGATGTTCATTTTTCAAAACTAAGGTTGTGTCATCTGCCAGCAGGCTAATAACAATTTCTGTCCCCAACATTACTTCTGTCCCACACGTATACACACACACACACACACACACACACACACACACACACACCTTAATTCCACTCTTTTATATACGCATGTCTGGAGTTCCGGGAGCTCGTTCTCAACGTTCTGGGGATAATCATAGCTGTGCTGATAGCATTGGCCGAAACGTATCCACAACCAAACCGACATTAGCTCATCCACTCATTCACATATGTGTGTGCCCGGAGGTCCGGGAGCTCCAGTCATAAGTCCGGGTGATCTATGTCCGGAGAAGGCTCACATTAGCCGCTCTAAGGGGTCCTGCTGCCCCCCAGCTTCCCGGCCTTTGAGAAGAGACACATAACTCCGCTCTTCCGCTTCTCCGCTATGGGCCCTGGTACTCCCGATCCTCCGAACTCAGGTGAATTGCGTGACGTGCTTCTGCTCTCCTATAAGCCCCTACACACTTCGAACACGGCTGTTATCACCCTGTTACTGCATTTCAATGACACCCATTTGCTTTCGATCTCAGTGTCTGCCTCCGTACGGAAAAAGCGGGATGGGTGGGGGGGCATAAGCGCATTCGTGGTGTAAGTAATCAGAAGTTAATAGTGTTAACGGTTTGCGAGAAATTTTTAATGCTAGACAAAAAAAGAAAATTAAAAGGATATAATTAAATAAATAGATAGAAAAATAAAATTAAAAACGAAAAAAAAAAATTGTGAGGGGAATATAACATGTAATTAAGTTGGCGGTTCACAAGGAATCTCAGACATCAAACTGTTTTTAATTGAACATAAATAGTACACCCAAATATACAAATGTACAAATAAACATAGCAAGGTAGAACTGAATGTCAATGAAACAACCAGGGATGAGGAAGCAACGGACATCAGGACATTTGTTCTGTATGTAATGAGAAGTTAATAGTGTTACAGGTTTGTGAGAAATTTACAGTGCGAGACAAAAAAAGAAATTAAAAGGAAGTAATTAAATCAATAGATAGACAAATAAGAAATTAAAACGAAAAAAAAAAAAAAAAAAATTGCAAGGGGAATGTAACATGTAATCAAGTTGTTTTTTTTTTTTTGTTTTTTTTTTTTTACCAAAAAAAAAAGGAACCTCGGACATGGGTAACTATATTTTTTAGTTTTTGGATTTTTCCATAAGTTTTAAGGATTTTTTTTTTTTTTTTTTATATTTCAAAATCGTTTATGAAGACATTAAAATTTGGGGAGCATTTTTGCATTCTGTTCTTGTGAATGAAGAACTTGGCCAGGCCTAAAAGAACATTGACACAGAGTTCATCTGTTATGTTGCTTATAAGTAAACAGAATGTTATATCATCTTTTGAGAAGGAAACTGGTGACGATGGAATGAGAAGGAGAAAAAATATATGGTCAGTGGTTTCAATGTTGTCTTCACAAAATGTACAAATATTATCTTCAAAATTAAAGCGTACCCTCGATAATTCCTTAGATGGGTAGATGTCAGTCATAATTTTGAAGTGGGTCTCTTTTGCCTTGGGGGTATGGGTAGAGTCAGATACATGGTTCGCAGCGTGGCAATCGATTCCTCATCAAATTTATTTAAAATATCCTTTTTTTTTTTTTTGACGTCCAGGGAATAAGTTTCCTGTGAAACATTTCCTAATAAAGGAGTTGCCGCGCTTTCTGTCCACAATTGAGATTCCCTGGAGTGATAGTCGGGGTAACTGTGGTTGTACGGTTCGGTGCGTCATTATATTTTTGGTCAGGAATACAAATTGTCGAGGCAGTGCGTTTCGTAACTTTAGCAACTCTAATATGGGAGGCTTGAATCTGTGTGTAGTACAGAACTGCTCATTGTCCAGAGGACTGCCAGTGTCATCCATCAAGTCAATTATCGACCATATACCTTTCTCAAAGCATTCCTTGTAAAACAGAGGTTTGTTGCCATGCAGTACATATCGATTGTTCCAAACTATTATACTGTGTGGTGAGAAATTGTGTACGTATATCATTTTCCAGTATAATAATATTTGTTTATGGAACTCTGAACATTTGACAGGAATCTTGTTGATATCCAAGTCAGAGATAAGCAGAAGACTCAGGCCGCCGACTTTGTTGAATAAGTAGTTTGGAGTACAATACCAGAAAGAACGATGAGGTTTGATCCAGGATTTCAACCAGTTCACCTTCAATGTCCCATTCAAGCAGTCCGACTCTATCACTTTCAGCCCTCCTTCACTTGTTTCTTTCACCATATGTGATTTTTCTTAGATGGTGTGGTCTGTTCCTCCAGATAAAGTTGAAATTGATTTGGTTAACAGATTTTACGAGTTGATTTGGAGCAGCATTGGAATACGCTGGGTATATACATCTGGATAAACACATCCATTTTAGTCAAATATATCCGGCCTAATATTGATAAATCTCTCTGGAGCCATATATTAGAATTAAGCTTTACTTTGATTCAGTTTAGATTCAATGTTCCTGGATTGATTTAACGTTTGGTCCTTGGATAGGAAAATGCTCAAGTATTTTATTTCTGATTTCATAGAAACATCGCTGATTTCCTTTAGTGGCGAGTCATGCAGCGCAAGAAGTTTGCATTTCTTTAAGTTTAATGACAATCCTGAAGCCTTGGAGAATGTTTTGGTTTTTTTCAGCACTTATTGGGACTTGATGTTCATTTTTCAAAACTAAGGTTGTGTCATCTGCCAGCAGGCTAATAACAATTTCTGTCCCCAACATTACTTCTGTCCCACACGTATACACACACACACACACACACACACACACACACACACACCTTAATTCCACTCTTTTATATACGCATGTCTGGAGTTCCGGGAGCTCGTTCTCAACGTTCTGGGGATAATCATAGCTGTGCTGATAGCATTGGCCGAAACGTATCCACAACCAAACCAACATTAGCTCATCCACTCATTCATATATGTGTGTGCCCAGAGGTCCGGGAGCTCCAGTCATAACTCCGGGTGATATCTGTCCGGAGTAGGCTCACATTAGCCGGTCTAAGGGGTCCTGCTGCCCCCCAGCTTCCCCGCCTTTGAGAAGAGACACATAACTCCGCTCTTCCGCTTCTCCGCTATGGGCCCTGGTACTCCCGATCCTCCGAACTCAGGTGAATTGCGTGACGTGCTTCTGCTCTACTATAAGCCCCTACACACTTCGAACACGGCTGTTATCACCCTGTTACTGCATTTCAATGACACCCATTTGCTTTCGATCTCAGTGTCTGCCTCCGTACGGAAAAAGCGGGATGGGTGGGGGGGCATAAGCGCATTCGTGCTGTAAGTAATCAGAAGTTAATAGTGTTAACGGTTTGCGAGAAATTTTTAATGCTAGACAAAAAAAGAAAATTAAAAGGATATAATTAAATAAATAGATAGAAAAATAAAATTAAAAACGAAAAAAAAAAATTGTGAGGGGAATATAACATGTAATTAAGTTGGCGGTTCACAAGGAATCTCAGACATCAAACTGTTTTTAATTGAACATAAATAGTACACCCAAATATACAAATGTACAAATAAACATAGCAAGGTAGAACTGAATGTCAATGAAACAACCAGGGATGAGGAAGCAACGGACATCAGGACATTTGTTCTGTATGTAATGAGAAGTTAATAGTGTTACAGGTTTGTGAGAAATTTACAGTGCGAGACAAAAAAAGAAATTAAAAGGAAGTAATTAAATCAATAGATAGACAAATAAGAAATTAAAACGAAAAAAAAAAAAAAAAAATTGCAAGGGGAATGTAACATGTAATCAAGTTGTTTTTTTTTTTTTGTTTTTTTTTTTTTACCAAAAAAAAAAGGAACCTCGGACATGGGTAACTATATTTTTTAGTTTTTGGATTTTTCCATAAGTTTTAAGGATTTTTTTTTTTTTTTTTTTATATTTCAAAATCGTTTATGAAGACA
The DNA here is from genome assembly GCF_037954325.1 of Fistularia commersonii. Classification (NCBI taxonomy): domain Eukaryota; kingdom Metazoa; phylum Chordata; class Actinopteri; order Syngnathiformes; family Fistulariidae; genus Fistularia; species Fistularia commersonii. Next base: position 38,512 of record NW_028234093.1, on the reverse strand, counting down.
TTAAAATTTGGGGAGCATTTTTGCATTCTGTTCTTGTGAATGAAGAACTTGGCCAGGCCTAAAAGAACATTGACACAGAGTTCATCTGTTATGTTGCTTATAAGTAAACAGAATGTTATATCATCTTTTGAGAAGGAAACTGGTGACGATGGAATGAGAAGGAGAAAAAATATATGGTCAGTGGTTTCAATGTTGTCTTCACAAAATGTACAAATATTATCTTCAAAATTAAAGCGTACCCTCGATAATTCCTTAGATGGGTAGATGTCAGTCATAATTTTGAAGTGGGTCTCTTTTGCCTTGGGGGTATGGGTAGAGTCAGATACATGGTTCGCAGCGTGGCAATCGATTCCTCATCAAATTTATTTAAAATATCCTTTTTTTTTTTTTTGACGTCCAGGGAATAAGTTTCCTGTGAAACATTTCCTAATAAAGGAGTTGCCGCGCTTTCTGTCCACAATTGAGATTCCCTGGAGTGATAGTCGGGGTAACTGTGGTTGTACGGTTCGGTGCGTCATTATATTTTTGGTCAGGAATACAAATTGTCGAGGCAGTGCGTTTCGTAACTTTAGCAACTCTAATATGGGAGGCTTGAATCTGTGTGTAGTACAGAACTGCTCATTGTCCAGAGGACTGCCAGTGTCATCCATCAAGTCAATTATCGACCATATACCTTTCTCAAAGCATTCCTTGTAAAACAGAGGTTTGTTGCCATGCAGTACATATCGATTGTTCCAAACTATTATACTGTGTGGTGAGAAATTGTGTACGTATATCATTTTCCAGTATAATAATATTTGTTTATGGAACTCTGAACATTTGACAGGAATCTTGTTGATATCCAAGTCAGAGATAAGCAGAAGACTCAGGCCGCCGACTTTGTTGAATAAGTAGTTTGGAGTACAATACCAGAAAGAACGATGAGGTTTGATCCAGGATTTCAACCAGTTCACCTTCAATGTCCCATTCAAGCAGTCCGACTCTATCACTTTCAGCCCTCCTTCACTTGTTTCTTTCACCATATGTGATTTTTCTTAGATGGTGTGGTCTGTTCCTCCAGATAAAGTTGAAATTGATTTGGTTAACAGATTTTACGAGTTGATTTGGAGCAGCATTGGAATACGCTGGGTATATACATCTGGATAAACACATCCATTTTAGTCAAATATATCCGGCCTAATATTGATAAATCTCTCTGGAGCCATATATTAGAATTAAGCTTTACTTTGATTCAGTTTAGATTCAATGTTCCTGGATTGATTTAACGTTTGGTCCTTGGATAGGAAAATGCTCAAGTATTTTATTTCTGATTTCATGGAAACATCGCTGATTTCCTTTAGTGGCGAGTCATGCAGCGCAAGAAGTTTGCATTTCTTTAAGTTTAATGACAATCCTGAAGCCTTGGAGAATGTTTTGGTTGTTTTCGGCACTTATTGGGACTTGATGTTCATTTTTCAAAACTAAGGTTGTGTCATCTGCCAGCAGGCTAATAACAATTTCAGTCCCCAGCACGTCTAACTTTTGGATATCGTTGCTCTTTTCAACATAAACGGCTAGCATTTCGGTAGCAATTATAAATAAATAGGGTGAGATGGGGCAACCTTGGGGGATTCCCACATCAACATGGAAGCTCGGAGTGGTGCCGCTTGGCAGGGTGACACAGCTATGAATATTCTCATAGAGCCCACGGATCACATTCCTGAATATTTAACCAAATCCAAAATGTTCGAGCGTTGCTATGATAAATGGATGTTCGACCGAGTCAAAGGCTTTAGAAAAGTCCAAGAAGGATATGCGGCCATTATCTTCAATGCGATACGCCTCTAAACCCATCGCTCGCCCCGACTCGGGGAATCCTAGAGCCTACTTGCACCCCCGCCCTAACTTAACTCCCTCACTCGTGGAGCTCCCTGAGCTCCACACATCCCGGAGCATCACGCCGACTCATTCACATTTGAATGATTGTCTTTATTTTATGTCCGCTAGATAGAGGCATCCGCACATGCGCATCAGTGGAGCTTCAGGCCGGCTGAGGCATGGACTGAAAATCATAAAGACATGTGTGATGAGCTAAAAGGAAGATAAGCATATTTTTATAATAAATGTAAGAAAGAGAGGGTAATGCAGCCTCAGGGCGGCACTGGCCCGTGTCTCTCCAAGCCTGCCTTTGGGGGGGGGGGGGGGGGGGGCACGGAGCAGTGTCTCCCTGTGCCGGTCCCAAGCCCGGATAAATGCAGAGGGTTGCGTCAGGAGGGGCATCCGGCGTAAAACGTTTGCCAAAACCAAACATGCGAGTCAACCATAACTATACCATACCGGATGGGTCGCGGACCGGGTTAACAACGACCGCCATTGGTACTGATGACCTACAGGGTACTAATGGAAATCGGGCTACTGTGGGTCGAAGAACAAGAAGAAGAAGAAGAGGAGGAGTGCGTGTTCGGAAGCAGAGAGAGAGGAGGAAAGGAAAGAGCCTGGGACTGAGAGTAGGGACTTTGAATATTGGGACTATGACAGGAAAAGGTAGAGAGTTGATGGACACGATGCAGAGAAGGAAGCTGGATATACTGTGTGTCCAGGAGACCAGGTGGAAGGGTAGTAAGGCTAGAAGCTTAGGAGCAGGCTTTAAGTTATACTATTATGGTGCTGACAAGAAGAGAAATGGAGTAGGAGTCATCTTGAAGGAGGAGTTTGTAAGGAACGTCCTAGAGGTGAAAAGAATGTCAGATAGACTTATGAGTCTGAAATTGGAAATTGAAGGTGTGATGCTCAGTGTTGTTAGTGGCTATGCGCCACAGGTGGGATGTGAACCTGAAGAGAAGGAGAAGTTCTGGAATGAGTTGGATGAAGTGATGCAGAATATTCCCAGAAATGAGAGAGTGGTAATTGGTGCAGACTTCAATGGACATGTTGGTGAAGGCAATAGAGGGGATGAAGAAGTGATGGGCAGATATGGTATCCAGGATAGGAATGCAGAGGGACAGATGGTGGTAGATTTTGCAAAAGGGATGGAAATGGGTGTAGTGAATACCTTTTTCCAGAAAAAACAGGAACATAGGGTAACTTATAAGAGCGGAGGTAGGAGCACGCAGGTAGACTACATCTTGTATAGACGAGGTAACCTGAAAGAGATCGGTGACTGCAAAGTAGTTGTAGGTGGGCGTGTAGCCAGACAGCATAGGATGGCGGTTTGTGCGACGACTCTGGTGACAAGGTAGATGACGAGGACAAAGGCAGAGCAGAGGACAAAGTGGTGGAAGCTGAAAAGGGAGGAGCGTTGCACGGTTTTCAGGGAGGAGTTGAGAAAGGGTCTGGGTGGTCAGGGTGAGCTGCCAGATGATTGGACAACAACAGCTAGTGTTATCAGGGAGACAGGTAGAAGAGTACTCGGTTTGTCATCTGGAAGGAAAGTTGATAAGGAGACTTGGTGGTGGAATGAGGAAGTGCAGGAGTATATACGGAGAAAGCGGTTAGCGAAGAAGAAGTGGGATACTGAGAGGACTGAAGAGAAC
>NW_028234093.1:15000-25000 GCF_037954325.1 Fistularia commersonii | reverse complement strand
AAAGTTTTCATTGGAAATGATAGCCTCATCTGTAATTTCCTTGTTGTTAAGACGGGCTTCCGCTTTGCTCCGCTCCTCCTCTCCTCCGCTCTTCCGCTCCGGGCCCTGGAACTCCCGATCCGCGGGACTTCGGTGAATTCCGGGCCAGTTTTTTTGCTCTTCTGCTCTCCTCCCCTCCTCCGCTTCTTCGCTCCCCCGCTTTGGACCCTGGAACTCTTGAACAGGGCCGGGCTTCTGCCCTCCGCCTCTCCTCTGCTCATCCGCTCCAGGCCCTGGCACTCCCTGTGATCCAGTCATTCGCATGTGCGTGCCCGGAGGTCCGGGAGCTCCACTCAAACGTCCGGGGGGGGTAAGGGTAAGGGGTCCTGTCCCTCTCCCCCCCTCCTCGCCGCCTCTGAGAAGAGAAACATCTCCTCCACTCCTCCGCTCCTCCGCTGCGGAACCAGGTATTACCGATCCGCCGGACTCAGGCGAATTGCAGAAAGGGGTTTTGCCGTCCTCCGCTCCTCCGCTCCTCCGTTTCGGGCCCTGGAACTCCCGAACCGCTGGACACAAGCGAATCACGGTCCGGGCTTCTGCTCTCCTCCGCTCCTCACCTCATCCGCTCCAGGCCCTGGTACTCCGTGTCCGCGGGAACCCCCCCCAACCCACAAAAACAAACTCTCACACACACACAAACACACGCACACACACACACACACACACACACACAAACACACAAACACACACAGACACACCTGAACTCATCATAGCTGTGCTAATAGCATTGGCCGAAACGTTTCCACAACCAAACCAACATTAGCTCATCCACTCATTCACATATGTGTGTGCCCAGAGGTCCGGGAGCTCCAGTCATAAGTCCGGGTGATCTATGTCCGGAGAAGGCTCACATTAGCCGCTCTAAGGGGTCCTGCTGCCCCCCAGCTTCCCGGCCTTTGAGAAGAGACACATAACTCCGCTCTTCCGCTTCTCCGCTATGGGCCCTGGTACTCCCGATCCTCCGAACTCAGGTGAATTGCGTGACGTGCTTCTGCTCTACTATAAGCCCCTACACACTTCGAACACGGCTGTTATCACCCTGTTACTGCATTTCAATGACACCCATTTGCTTTCGATCTCAGTGTCTGCCACCGTACGGAAAAAGCGGGGGGGTGGGGGGTGGGGGGGCATAAGCGCATTCGTGCTGTAAGTAATCAGAAGTTAATAGTGTTAACGGTTTGCGAGAAATTTTTAATGCTAGACAAAAAAAGAAAATTAAAAGGATATAATTAAATAAATAGATAGAAAAATAAAATTAAAAACGAAAAAAAAAAAATTGTGAGGGGAATATAACATGTAATTAAGTTGGCGGTTCACAGGGAATCTCAGACATCAAACTGTTTTTAATTGAACATAAATAGTACACCCAAATATACAAATGTACAAATAAACATAGCAAGGTAGAACTGAATGTCAATGAAACAACCAGGCATGAGGAAGCAACGGACATGAGGACATTTGTTCTGTATGTAATCAGAAGTTAATAGTGTTAAAGGTTTGTGAGAAATTTACAGTGCTAGACAAAAAACGAAATTAAAAGGAAATAATTAGATAAATAGATAGACAAATGAAATTAAAACCAAAAAAAAAAAATGCAAGGGGAATACGACATGTAATTAAGTTGGCGATTCACAAGGAATCTCAGACATCAAACTGTATATTTTTTGTTGTTTATATATAAACATATATAAACAAACATATATTGTTTGTTGTTTATTTTTGGGATATATTGAGGAATATTTAATGGAAAGGAGTCACAATCGCTTTTTGACAATGTCGAAGTGTATACGTGGCTATAGAATTTAAAGTTTTCATTAGAAATTATAGCCTCATCTGTAATTTCCTTGTTGTTAAGACGGGCTTAGCTTTGCTCCGCTCCTCCTCTCCTCCGCTCCTCCGCTCTTCCGCTCCGGGCCCTGGAACTCCCGATCCGCGGGACTTCGGTGAATTCCGGGCCAGTTTTTTGCTCTTCTGCTCTCCTCCCCTCCTCCGCTTCTTCGCTCCCCCGCTTTGGACCCTGGAACTCTTGAACAGGGCCGGGCTTCTGCCCTCCGCCTCTCCTCTGCTCATCCGCTCCAGGCCCTGGCACTCCCTGTGATCCAGTCATTCGCATGTGCGTGCCCGGAGGTCCGGGAGCTCCACTCAAACGTCCGGGGGGGATAAGGGTAAGGGGTCCTGCCCCCCCCCCCCTCGCCGCCTCTGAGAAGAGAAACATCTCCTCCACTCCTCCGCTCATCCGCTGCGGAACCAGGTACTACCGATCCGCCGGACTCAGGCGAATTGCAGAAAGGGGTTTTGCTGTCCTCCGCTCCTCCGCTCCTCCGCTCCTCCGCTCCTCCGTTTCGGGCCCTGGAACTCCCGAGCCGCTGGACACAAGCGAATCACGGTCCGGGCTTCTGCTCTCCTCCGCTCCTCACCTCATCCGCTCCAGGCCCTGGTACTCCGTGTCCGCGGGAACCCCCCCCAACCCACAAAAACAAACTCTCACACACACACAAACACACGCACACACACACACACACACACACACACACACAAACACACAAACACACACAGACACACCTGAACTCATCATCGCTGTGCTGATAGCATTGGCCGAAACGTATCCACAACCAAACCAACATTAGCTCATCCAGTCATTCACATATGTGTGTGCCCAGAGGTCCGGGAGCTCCAGTCATAACTCCGGGTGATCTCTGTCCGGAGTAGGCTCACCTTAGCCGGTCTAAGGGGTCCTGCTGCCCCCCAGCTTCCCCGCCTTTGAGAAGAGACACATAACTCCGCTCTTCCGCTTCTCCGCTATGGGCCCTGGTACTCCCGATCCTCCGAACTCAGGTGAATTGCGTGACGTGCTTCTGCTCTCCTATAAGCCCCTACACACTTCGAACACGGCTGTTATCACCCTGTTACTGCATTTCAATGACACCCATTTGCTTTCGATCTCAGTGTCTGCCTCCGTACGGAAAAAGCGGGATGGGTGGGGGGGCATAAGCGCAATCGTGCTGTAAGTAATCAGAAGTTAATAGTGTTAACGGTTTGCGAGAAATTTTTAATGCTAGACAAAAAAAGAAAATTAGAAGGATATAATTAAATAAATAGATAGAAAAATAAAATTAAAAACGAAAAAAAAAAATTGTGAGGGGAATATAACATGTAATTAAGTTGGCGGTTCACAAGGAATCTCAGACATCAAACTGTTTTTAATTGAACATAAATAGTACACCCAAATATACAAATGTACAAATAAACATAGCAAGGTAGAACTGAATGTCAATGAAACAACCAGGGATGAGGAAGCAACGGACATCAGGACATTTGTTCTGTATGTAATGAGAAGTTAATAGTGTTACAGGTTTGTGAGAAATTTACAGTGCGAGACAAAAAAATAAATTAAAAGGAAGTAATTAAATCAATAGATAGACAAATAAGAAATTAAAACGAAAAAAAAAAAAAAAAATTGCAAGGGGAATGTAACATGTAATCAAGTTGTTTTTTTTGTTTTTTTTTTTTTTTTTACCAAAAAAAAAAGGAACCTCGGACATGGGTAACTATATTTTTTTGTTTTCGGATTTTTCCATAAGTTTTAAGGATTTTTTTTTTTTTTTTTATATTTCAAAATCGTTTATGAAGACATTAAAATTTGGGGAGCATTTTTGCATTCTGTTCTTGTGAATGAAGAACTTGGCCAGGCCTAAAAGAACATTGACACAGAGTTCATCTGTTATGTTGCTTATAAGTAAACAGAATGTTATATCATCTTTTGAGAAGGAAACTGGTGACGATGGAATGAGAAGGAGAAAAAATATATGGTCAGTGGTTTCAATGTTGTCTTCAAAAAATGTACAAATATTATCTTCAAAATTAAAGCGTACCCTCGATAATTCCTTAGATGGGTAGATGTCAGTCATAATTTTGAAGTGGGTCTCTTTTGCCTTGGGGGTATGGGTAGAGTCAGATACATAGTTCGCAGCGTGGCAATCGATTCCTCATCAAATTTATTTAAAATATCCTTTTTTTTTTTTTTGACGTCCAGGGAATAAGTTTCCTGTGAAACATTTCCTAATAAAGGAGTTGCTGCGCTTTCTGTCCACAATTGAGATTCCCTGGAGTGATAGTCGGGGTAACTGTGGTTGTACGGTTCGGTGCGTCATTATATTTTTGGTCAGGAATACAAATTGTCGAGGCAGTGCGTTTCGTAACTTTAGCAACTCTAATATGGGAGGCTTGAATCTGTGTGTAGTACAGAACTGCTCATTGTCCAGAGGACTGCCAGTGTCATCCATCAAGTCAATTATTGACCATATACCTTTCTCAAAGCATTCCTTGTAAAACAGAGGTTTGTTGCCATGCAGTACATATCGATTGTTCCAAACTATTATACTGTGTGGTGAGAAATTGTGTACGTATATCATTTTCCAGTATAATAATATTTGTTTATGGAACTCTGAACATTTGACAGGAATCTTGTTGATATCCAAGTCAGAGATAAGCAGAAGACTCAGGCCGCCGACTTTGTTGAATAAGTAGTTTGGAGTACAATACCAGAAAGAACGATGAGGTTTGATCCAGGATTTCAACCAGTTCACCTTCAATGTCCCATTCAAGCAGTCCGACTCTATCACTTTCAGCCCTCCTTCACTTGTTTCTTTCACCATATGTGATTTTTCTTAGATGGTGTGGTCTGTTCCTCCAGATAAAGTTGAAATTGATTTGGTTAACAGATTTTACGAGTTGATTTGGAGCAGCATTGGAATACGCTGGGTATATACATCTGGATAAACACATCCATTTTAGTCAAATATATCCGGCCTAATATTGATAAATCTCTCTGGAGCCATATATTAGAATTAAGCTTTACTTTGATTCAGTTTAGATTCAATGTTCCTGGATTGATTTAACGTTTGGTCCTTGGATAGGAAAATGCTCAAGTATTTTATTTCTGATTTCATAGAAACATCGCTGATTTCCTTTAGTGGCGAGTCATGCAGCGCAAGAAGTTTGCATTTCTTTAAGTTTAATGACAATCCTGAAGCCTTGGAGAATGTTTTGGTTTTTTTCAGCACTTATTGGGACTTGATGTTCATTTTTCAAAACTAAGGTTGTGTCATCTGCCAGCAGGCTAATAACAATTTCTGTCCCCAACATTACTTCTGTCCCACACGTATACACACACACACACACACACACACACACACACACACACACACACACACACACCTTAATTCCACTCTTTTATATACGCATGTCTGGAGTTCCGGGAGCTCGTTCTCAACGTTCTGGGGATAATCATAGCTGTGCTGATAGCATTGGCCGAAACGTATCCACAACCAAACCAACATTAGCTCATCCACTCATTCACATATGTGTGTGCCCAGAGGTCCGGGAGCTCCAGTCATAAGTCCGGGTGATCTATGTCCGGAGAAGACTCACATTAGCCGGTCTAAGGGGTCCTGCTGCCCCCCAGTTTCCCCGCCTTTGAGAAGAGACACATAACTCCGCTCTTCCGCTTCTCCGCTATGGGCCCTGGTACTCCCGATCCTCCGAACTCAGGTGAATTGCGTGACGTGCTTCTGCTCTCCTATAAGCCCCTACACACTTCGAACACGGCTGTTATCACCCTGTTACTGCATTTCAATGACACCCATTTGCTTTCGATCTCAGTGTCTGCCACCGTACGGAAAAAGCGGGGGGTGGGGGGGCATAAGCGCATTCGTGCTGTAAGTAATCAGAAGTTAATAGTGTTAACGGTTTGCGAGAAATTTTTAATGCTAGACAAAAAAAGAAAATTAAAAGGATATAATTAAATAAATAGATAGAAAAATAAAATTAAAAACGAAAAAAAAAAATTGTGAGGGGAATATAACATGTAATTAAGTTGGCGGTTCACAAGGAATCTCAGACATCAAACTGTTTTTAATTGAACATAAATAGTACACCCAAATATACAAATGTACAAATAAACATAGCAAGGTAGAACTGAATGTCAATGAAACAACCAGGGATGAGGAAGCAACGGACATCAGGACATTTGTTCTGTATGTAATGAGAAGTTAATAGTGTTACAGGTTTGTGAGAAATTTACAGTGCGAGACAAAAAAAGAAATTAAAAGGAAGTAATTAAATCAATAGATAGACAAATAAGAAATTAAAACGAAAAAAAAAAAAAAAAATTGCAAGGGGAATGTAACATGTAATCAAGTTGGTTTTTTTTTTTTGTTTTTTTTTTTTTACCAAAAAAAAAAGGAACCTCGGACATGGGTAACTATATTTTTTAGTTTTTGGATTTTTCCATAAGTTTTAAGGATTTTTTTTTTTTTTTTTTTATATTTCAAAATCGTTTATGAAGACATTAAAATTTGGGGAGCATTTTTGCATTCTGTTCTTGTGAATGAAGAACTTGGCCAGGCCTAAAAGAACATTGACACAGAGTTCATCTGTTATGTTGCTTATAAGTAAACAGAATGTTATATCATCTTTTGAGAAGGAAACTGGTGACGATGGAATGAGAAGGAGAAAAAATATATGGTCAGTGGTTTCAATGTTGTCTTCACAAAATGTACAAATATTATCTTCAAAATTAAAGCGTACCCTCGATAATTCCTTAGATGGGTAGATGTCAGTCATAATTTTGAAGTGGGTCTCTTTTGCCTTGGGGGTATGGGTAGAGTCAGATACATGGTTCGCAGCGTGGCAATCGATTCCTCATCAAATTTATTTAAAATATCCTTTTTTTTTTTTTTGACGTCCAGGGAATAAGTTTCCTGTGAAACATTTCCTAATAAAGGAGTTGCCGCGCTTTCTGTCCACAATTGAGATTCCCTGGAGTGATAGTCGGGGTAACTGTGGTTGTACGGTTCGGTGCGTCATTATATTTTTGGTCAGGAATACAAATTGTCGAGGCAGTGCGTTTCGTAACTTTAGCAACTCTAATATGGGAGGCTTGAATCTGTGTGTAGTACAGAACTGCTCATTGTCCAGAGGACTGCCAGTGTCATCCATCAAGTCAATTATCGACCATATACCTTTCTCAAAGCATTCCTTGTAAAACAGAGGTTTGTTGCCATGCAGTACATATCGATTGTTCCAAACTATTATACTGTGTGGTGAGAAATTGTGTACGTATATCATTTTCCAGTATAATAATATTTGTTTATGGAACTCTGAACATTTGACAGGAATCTTGTTGATATCCAAGTCAGAGATAAGCAGAAGACTCAGGCCGCCGACTTTGTTGAATAAGTAGTTTGGAGTACAATACCAGAAAGAACGATGAGGTTTGATCCAGGATTTCAACCAGTTCACCTTCAATGTCCCATTCAAGCAGTCCGACTCTATCACTTTCAGCCCTCCTTCACTTGTTTCTTTCACCATATGTGATTTTTCTTAGATGGTGTGGTCTGTTCCTCCAGATAAAGTTGAAATTGATTTGGTTAACAGATTTTACGAGTTGATTTGGAGCAGCATTGGAATACGCTGGGTATATACATCTGGATAAACACATCCATTTTAGTCAAATATATCCGGCCTAATATTGATAAATCTCTCTGGAGCCATATATTAGAATTAAGCTTTACTTTGATTCAGTTTAGATTCAATGTTCCTGGATTGATTTAACGTTTGGTCCTTGGATAGGAAAATGCTCAAGTATTTTATTTCTGATTTCATGGAAACATCGCTGATTTCCTTTAGTGGCGAGTCATGCAGCGCAAGAAGTTTGCATTTCTTTAAGTTTAATGACAATCCTGAAGCCTTGGAGAATGTTTTGGTTGTTTTCGGCACTTATTGGGACTTGATGTTCATTTTTCAAAACTAAGGTTGTGTCATCTGCCAGCAGGCTAATAACAATTTCAGTCCCCAGCACGTCTAACTTTTGGATATCGTTGCTCTTTTCAACATAAACGGCTAGCATTTCGGTAGCAATTATAAATAAATAGGGTGAGATGGGGCAACCTTGGGGGATTCCCACATCAACATGGAAGCTCGGAGTGGTGCCGCTTGGCAGGGTGACACAGCTATGAATATTCTCATAGAGCCCACGGATCACATTCCTGAATATTTAACCAAATCCAAAATGTTCGAGCGTTGCTATGATAAATGGATGTTCGACCGAGTCAAAGGCTTTAGAAAAGTCCAAGAAGGATATGCGGCCATTATCTTCAATGCGATACGCCTCTAAACCCATCGCTCGCCCCGACTCGGGGAATCCTAGAGCCTACTTGCACCCCCGCCCTAACTTAACTCCCTCACTCGTGGAGCTCCCTGAGCTCCACACATCCCGGAGCATCACGCCGACTCATTCACATTTGAATGATTGTCTTTATTTTATGTCCGCTAGATAGAGGCATCCGCACATGCGCATCAGTGGAGCTTCAGGCCGGCTGAGGCATGGACTGAAAATCATAAAGACATGTGTGATGAGCTAAAAGGAAGATAAGCATATTTTTATAATAAATGTAAGAAAGAGAGGGTAATGCAGCCTCAGGGCGGCACTGGCCCGTGTCTCTCCAAGCCTGCCTTTGGGGGGGGGGGGCACGGAGCAGTGTCTCCCTGTGCCGGTCCCAAGCCCGGATAAATGCAGAGGGTTGCGTCAGGAGGGGCATCCGGCGTAAAACGTTTGCCAAAACCAAACATGCGAGTCAACCATAACTATACCATACCGGATGGGTCGCGGACCGGGTTAACAACGACCGCCATTGGTACTGATGACCTACAGGGTACTAATGGAAATCGGGCTACTGTGGGTCGAAGAACAAGAAGAAGAAGAAGAGGAGGAGTGCGTGTTCGGAAGCAGAGAGAGAGGAGGAAAGGAAAGAGCCTGGGACTGAGAGTAGGGACTTTGAATATTGGGACTATGACAGGAAAAGGTAGAGAGTTGATGGACACGATGCAGAGAAGGAAGCTGGATATACTGTGTGTCCAGGAGACCAGGTGGAAGGGTAGTAAGGCTAGAAGCTTAGGAGCAGGCTTTAAGTTATACTATTATGGTGCTGACAAGAAGAGAAATGGAGTAGGAGTCATCTTGAAGGAGGAGTTTGTAAGGAACGTCCTAGAGGTGAAAAGAATGTCAGATAGACTTATGAGTCTGAAATTGGAAATTGAAGGTGTGATGCTCAGTGTTGTTAGTGGCTATGCGCCACAGGTGGGATGTGAACCTGAAGAGAAGGAGAAGTTCTGGAATGAGTTGGATGAAGTGATGCAGAATATTCCCAGAAATGAGAGAGTGGTAATTGGTGCAGACTTCAATGGACATGTTGGTGAAGGCAATAGAGGGGATGAAGAAGTGATGGGCAGATATGGTATCCAGGATAGGAATGCAGAGGGACAGATGGTGGTAGATTTTGCAAAAGGGATGGAAATGGGTGTAGTGAATACCTTTTTCCAGAAAAAACAGGAACATAGGGTAACTTATAAGAGCGGAGGTAGGAGCACGCAGGTAGACTACATCTTGTATAGACGAGGTAACCTGAAAGAGATCGGTGACTGCAAAGTAGTTGTAGGTGGGCGTGTAGCCAGACAGCATAGGATGGCGGTTTGTGCGACGACTCTGGTGACAAGGTAGATGACGAGGACAAAGGCAGAGCAGAGGACAAAGTGGTGGAAGCTGAAAAGGGAGGAGCGTTGCACGGTTTTCAGGGAGGAGTTGAGAAAGGGTCTGGGTGGTCAGGGTGAGCTGCCAGATGATTGGACAACAACAGCTAGTGTTATCAGGGAGACAGGTAGAAGAGTACTCGGTTTGTCATCTGGAAGGAAAGTTGATAAGGAGACTTGGTGGTGGAATGAGGAAGTGCAGGAGTATATACGGAGAAAGCGGTTAGCGAAGAAGAAGTGGGATACTGAGAGGACTGAAGAGAACAGAAAGCAGTTCAGGGAGATGCGGCGAAAGGTAAAGATGGCGGTAGCGAAGGCAAAACAAAGGGCGTATGATGACTTGTATGCTCAGTTGGATAGTAAGGAGGGTGAG
>NW_028234093.1:0-5000 GCF_037954325.1 Fistularia commersonii | reverse complement strand
GGCTCACATTAGCCGCTCTAAGGGGTCCTGCTGCCCCCCAGCTTCCCGGCCTTTGAGAAGAGACACATAACTCCGCTCTTCCGCTTCTCCGCTATGGGCCCTGGTACTCCCGATCCTCCGAACTCAGGTGAATTGCGTGACGTGCTTCTGCTCTCCTATAAGCCCCTACACACTTCGAACACGGCTGTTATCACCCTGTTACTGCATTTCAATGACACCCATTTGCTTTCGATCTCAGTGTCTGCCTCCGTACGGAAAAAGCGGGATGGGTGGGGGGGCATAAGCGCAATCGTGGTGTAAGTAATCAGAAGTTAATAGTGTTAACGGTTTGCGAGAAATTTTTAATGCTAGACAAAAAAAGAAAATTAAAAGGATATAATTAAATAAATAGATAGAAAAATAAAATTAAAAACGAAAAAAAAAAATTGTGAGGGGAATATAACATGTAATTAAGTTGGCGGTTCACAAGGAATCTCAGACATCAAACTGTTTTTAATTGAACATAAATAGTACACCCAAATATACAGATGTACAAATAAACATAGCAAGGTAGAACTGAATGTCAATGAAACAACCAGGGATGAGGAAGCAACGGACATCAGGACATTTGTTCTGTATGTAATGAGAAGTTAATAGTGTTACAGGTTTGTGAGAAATTTACAGTGCGAGACAAAAAAAGAAATTAAAAGGAAGTAATTAAATCAATAGATAGACAAATAAGAAATTAAAACGAAAAAAAAAAAAAAAAATTGCAAGGGGAATGTAACATGTAATCAAGTTGTTTTTTTTGTTTTTTTTTTTTTTTTACCAAAAAAAAAAGGAACCTCGGACATGGGTAACTATATTTTTTAGTTTTCGGATTTTTCTATAAGTTTTAAGGATTTTTTTTTTTTTTTTTTATATTTCAAAATCGTTTATGAAGACATTAAAATTTGGGGAGCATTTTTGCATTCTGTTCTTGTGAATGAAGAACTTGGCCAGGCCTAAAAGAACATTGACACAGAGTTCATCTGTTATGTTGCTTATAAGTAAACAGAATGTTATATCATCTTTTGAGAAGGAAACTGGTGACGATGGAATGAGAAGGAGAAAAAATATATGGTCAGTGGTTTCAATGTTGTCTTCACAAAATGTACAAATATTATCTTCAAAATTAAAGCGTACCCTCGATAATTCCTTAGATGGGTAGATGTCAGTCATAATTTTGAAGTGGGTCTCTTTTGCCTTGGGGGTATGGGTAGAGTCAGATACATGGTTCGCAGCGTGGCAATCGATTCCTCATCAAATTTATTTAAAATATCCTTTTTTTTTTTTTTTGACGTCCAGGGAATAAGTTTCCTGTGAAACATTTCCTAATAAAGGAGTTGCCGCGCTTTCTGTCCACAATTGAGATTCCCTGGAGTGATAGTCGGGGTAACTGTGGTTGTACGGTTCGGTGCGTCATTATATTTTTGGTCAGGAATACAAATTGTCGAGGCAGTGCGTTTCGTAACTTTAGCAACTCTAATATGGGAGGCTTGAATCTGTGTGTAGTACAGAACTGCTCATTGTCCAGAGGACTGCCAGTGTCATCCATCAAGTCAATTATCGACCATATACCTTTCTCAAAGCATTCCTTGTAAAACAGAGGTTTGTTGCCATGCAGTACATATCGATTGTTCCAAACTATTATACTGTGTGGTGAGAAATTGTGTACGTATATCATTTTCCAGTATAATAATATTTGTTTATGGAACTCTGAACATTTGACAGGAATCTTGTTGATATCCAAGTCAGAGATAAGCAGAAGACTCAGGCCGCCGACTTTGTTGAATAAGTAGTTTGGAGTACAATACCAGAAAGAACGATGAGGTTTGATCCAGGATTTCAACCAGTTCACCTTCAATGTCCCATTCAAGCAGTCCGACTCTATCACTTTCAGCCCTCCTTCACTTGTTTCTTTCACCATATGTGATTTTTCTTAGATGGTGTGGTCTGTTCCTCCAGATAAAGTTGAAATTGATTTGGTTAACAGATTTTACGAGTTGATTTGGAGCAGCATTGGAATACGCTGGGTATATACATCTGGATAAACACATCCATTTTAGTCAAATATATCCGGCCTAATATTGATAAATCTCTCTGGAGCCATATATTAGAATTAAGCTTTACTTTGATTCAGTTTAGATTCAATGTTCCTGGATTGATTTAACGTTTGGTCCTTGGATAGGAAAATGCTCAAGTATTTTATTTCTGATTTCATGGAAACATCGCTGATTTCCTTTAGTGGCGAGTCATGCAGCGCAAGAAGTTTGCATTTCTTTAAGTTTAATGACAATCCTGAAGCCTTGGAGAATGTTTTGGTTGTTTTCGGCACTTATTGGGACTTGATGTTCATTTTTCAAAACTAAGGTTGTGTCATCTGCCAGCAGGCTAATAACAATTTCAGTCCCCAGCACGTCTAACTTTTGGATATCGTTGCTCTTTTCAACATAAACGGCTAGCATTTCGGTAGCAATTATAAATAAATAGGGTGAGATGGGGCAACCTTGGGGGATTCCCACATCAACATGGAAGCTCGGAGTGGTGCCGCTTGGCAGGGTGACACAGCTATGAATATTCTCATAGAGCCCACGGATCACATTCCTGAATATTTAACCAAATCCAAAATGTTCGAGCGTTGCTATGATAAATGGATGTTCGACCGAGTCAAAGGCTTTAGAAAAGTCCAAGAAGGATATGCGGCCATTATCTTCAATGCGATACGCCTCTAAACCCATCGCTCGCCCCGACTCGGGGAATCCTAGAGCCTACTTGCACCCCCGCCCTAACTTAACTCCCTCACTCGTGGAGCTCCCTGAGCTCCACACATCCCGGAGCATCACGCCGACTCATTCACATTTGAATGATTGTCTTTATTTTATGTCCGCTAGATAGAGGCATCCGCACATGCGCATCAGTGGAGCTTCAGGCCGGCTGAGGCATGGACTGAAAATCATAAAGACATGTGTGATGAGCTAAAAGGAAGATAAGCATATTTTTATAATAAATGTAAGAAAGAGAGGGTAATGCAGCCTCAGGGCGGCACTGGCCCGTGTCTCTCCAAGCCTGCCTTTGGGGGGGGGGGGGGGGGGGGCACGGAGCAGTGTCTCCCTGTGCCGGTCCCAAGCCCGGATAAATGCAGAGGGTTGCGTCAGGAGGGGCATCCGGCGTAAAACGTTTGCCAAAACCAAACATGCGAGTCAACCATAACTATACCATACCGGATGGGTCGCGGACCGGGTTAACAACGACCGCCATTGGTACTGATGACCTACAGGGTACTAATGGAAATCGGGCTACTGTGGGTCGAAGAACAAGAAGAAGAAGAAGAGGAGGAGTGCGTGTTCGGAAGCAGAGAGAGAGGAGGAAAGGAAAGAGCCTGGGACTGAGAGTAGGGACTTTGAATATTGGGACTATGACAGGAAAAGGTAGAGAGTTGATGGACACGATGCAGAGAAGGAAGCTGGATATACTGTGTGTCCAGGAGACCAGGTGGAAGGGTAGTAAGGCTAGAAGCTTAGGAGCAGGCTTTAAGTTATACTATTATGGTGCTGACAAGAAGAGAAATGGAGTAGGAGTCATCTTGAAGGAGGAGTTTGTAAGGAACGTCCTAGAGGTGAAAAGAATGTCAGATAGACTTATGAGTCTGAAATTGGAAATTGAAGGTGTGATGCTCAGTGTTGTTAGTGGCTATGCGCCACAGGTGGGATGTGAACCTGAAGAGAAGGAGAAGTTCTGGAATGAGTTGGATGAAGTGATGCAGAATATTCCCAGAAATGAGAGAGTGGTAATTGGTGCAGACTTCAATGGACATGTTGGTGAAGGCAATAGAGGGGATGAAGAAGTGATGGGCAGATATGGTATCCAGGATAGGAATGCAGAGGGACAGATGGTGGTAGATTTTGCAAAAGGGATGGAAATGGGTGTAGTGAATACCTTTTTCCAGAAAAAACAGGAACATAGGGTAACTTATAAGAGCGGAGGTAGGAGCACGCAGGTAGACTACATCTTGTATAGACGAGGTAACCTGAAAGAGATCGGTGACTGCAAAGTAGTTGTAGGTGGGCGTGTAGCCAGACAGCATAGGATGGCGGTTTGTGCGACGACTCTGGTGACAAGGTAGATGACGAGGACAAAGGCAGAGCAGAGGACAAAGTGGTGGAAGCTGAAAAGGGAGGAGCGTTGCACGGTTTTCAGGGAGGAGTTGAGAAAGGGTCTGGGTGGTCAGGGTGAGCTGCCAGATGATTGGACAACAACAGCTAGTGTTATCAGGGAGACAGGTAGAAGAGTACTCGGTTTGTCATCTGGAAGGAAAGTTGATAAGGAGACTTGGTGGTGGAATGAGGAAGTGCAGGAGTATATACGGAGAAAGCGGTTAGCGAAGAAGAAGTGGGATACTGAGAGGACTGAAGAGAACAGAAAGCAGTTCAGGGAGATGCGGCGAAAGGTAAAGATGGCGGTAGCGAAGGCAAAACAAAGGGCGTATGATGACTTGTATGCTCAGTTGGATAGTAAGGAGGGTGAGAACGATCTATATAGGTTGGCGAAACAGAGAGATAAAGATGGAAAGGATGTACAACAGGTCCGGGTGATTAAGGACGGAGAGGGAAATGTATTGACACATCTTAGAAGAGTGATGGGAAGAGGGAAACAGTACTTTGAAGAGCTGATGAATGTGGAAAATGAAAGAGAGGCAAGGGTAGAAGAGGGGACTATTGTAGACCACAAAGTAGCACAGATTAGTAAAAGTGGTACTCCCTCCCTCATCCTGGTACTCCCTGTCCGCTGCCCCCCCCCCACCTAAACGAACTCTCACACATACGCAGGCACACACACACACATACGCAGGCACACACACACACACACACACGCACACACACCTTAACTCATCATAGCTGTGCTAATAGCATGGGCCGAAACGCATCCACAGCCAAACACACGTTAGCTCATCCACTTATTCACATGTGTGCGCCCAGAGG
>NW_028234092.1:0-52588 GCF_037954325.1 Fistularia commersonii | reverse complement strand
TTTCTAGCAGCTTGCTGGTGCTGAAATATGTTGAAAAGGGCTTGATTCTGCATAATATAAGTCAAAATCATTGTGATCCTGCAACATTTGAAAAGCTATAGCCATATGGTCAAAAAGTGTTTATCTCACTGAGTTGAAGCTTTTTTGCAACAGAGTGACAATAACTAAAGATTCCTTTCTAGCAGCTTGCTGGTGCTGAAATATGTTGAAAGGGCTTGATTCTTCATAATATAAGTCAAAATCATTGTGATCCTGCAACATTTTGATTAGATATAGCCATATGGTCAAAAAGTGTTTATCTCACTGAGTTGAAGCTTTTTTGCAACAGAGTGTAAATAACCAAAGATTCTTTCTAGCAGCTTGCTGGTGCTGAAATATGTTGAAAAGGGCTTGATTCTGCATAATATAAGTCAAAATCATTGTGATCCTGCAACATTTTGAAAAGATATAGCCATATGGTCAAAAAATGTTTATCTCACTGAGTTGAAGCTTTTTTGCAACAGAGTGTAAATAACTAAAGATTGCTTTCTAGCAGCTTGCTGGTGCTGAAATATGTTGAAAAGGGCTTGATTCTGCATAATATAAGTCAAAATCATTGTGATCCTGCAACATTTTGAAAAGATATAGCCATATGGTCAAAAAAGTGTTTATCTCACTGAGTTGAAGCTTTTTTGCAACAGAGTGTAAATAACTAAAGATTGCTTTCTAGCAGCTTGCTGGTGCTGAAATATGTTGAAAAGGGCTTGATTCTGCATAATATAAGTCAAAATCATTGTGATCCTGCAACATTTTGAAAAGCTATAGCCATATGGTCAAAAAGTGTTTATCTCACTGAGTTGAAGCTTTTTTGCAACAGAGTGTAAATAACTAAAGATTGCTTTCTAGCAGCTTATGCTGGTGCTGAAATATGTTGAAAAGGGCATTATTCTGTATAATATAAGTCAAAATCATTGTGATCCTGCAACATTTTGATTAGATATAGCCATATGGTCAAAAAGTGTTTATCTCACTGAGTTGAAGCTTTTTTGCAACAGAGTGACAATAACTAAAGATTCCTTTCTAGCAGCTTGCTGGTGCTGAAATATGTTGAAAAGGGCTTGATTCTTCATAATATAAGTCAAAATCATTGTGATCCTGCAACATTTTGATTAGATATAGCCATATGGTCAAAAAGTGTTTATCTCACTGAGTTGAAGCTTTTTTGCAACAGAGTGACAATAACTAAAGATTCCTTTCTAGCAGCTTGCTGGTGCTGAAATATGTTGAAAAGGGCTTGATTCTTCATAATATAAGTCAAAATCATTGTGATCCTGCAACATTTTGATTAGATATAGCCATATGGTCAAAAAGTGTTTATCTCACTGAGTTGAAGCTTTTTGCAACAGAGTGTAAATAACCAAAGATTCCTTTCTAGCAGCTTGCTGGTGCTGAAATATGTTGAAAAGGGCTTGATTCTGCATAATATAAGTCAAAATCATTGTGATCCTGCAACATTTTGAAAAGATATAGCCTAATGGTCAAAAAGTGTTTATCTCACTGAGTTGAAGCTTTTTTTGCAACAGAGTGTAAATAACTAAAGATTGCTTTCTAGCAGCTTGCTGGTGCTGAAATATGTTGAAAAGGGCTTGATTCTGCATAATATAAGTAAAAATCATTGTGATCCTGCAACATTTTGAAAAGATATAGACATATGGTCAAAAAGTGTTTATCTCACTGAGTTGAAGCTTTTTTTGCAACAGAGTGACAATAACTAAAGATTCCTTTCTAGCAGCTTGCTGGTGCTGAAATATGTTGAAAAGGGCATTATTCTGCATAATATAAGTCAAAATCATTGTGATCCTGCAACATTTTGAAAAGCTATAGCCATATGGTCAAAAAAGTGTTTATCTCACTGAGTTGAAGCTTTTTTGCAACAGAGTGTAAATAACTAAAGATTGCTTTCTAGCAGCTTGCTGGTGCTGAAATATGTTGAAAAGGGCTTGATTCTGCATAATATAAGTCAAAATCATTGTGATCCTGCAACATTTTGAAAAGCTATAGCCATATGGTCAAAAAGTGTTTATCTCACTGAGTTGAAGCTTTTTTGCAACAGAGTGTAAATAACTAAAGATTGCTTTCTAGCAGCTTGCTGGTGCTGAAATATGTTGAAAAGGGCTTGATTCTGCATAATATAAGTCAAAATCATTGTGATCCTGTAACATTTTGATTAGATATAGCCATATGGTCAAAAAGTGTTTATCTCACTGAGTTGAAGCTTTTTTGCAACAGAGTGACAATAACTAAAGATTCCTTTCTAGCAGCTTGCTGGTGCTGAAATATGTTGAAAAGGGCATTATTCTGCATAATATAAGTCAAAATCATTGTGATCCTGCAACATTTTGATTAGATATAGCCATATGGTCAAAAAGTGTTTATCTCACTGAGTTGAAGCTTTTTTGCAACAGAGTGACAATAACTAAAGATTCCTTTCTAGCAGCTTGCTGGTGCTGAAATATGTTGAAAAGGGCTTGATTCTGCATAATATAAGTCAAAATCATTGTGATCCTGCAACAGTTTGATTAGATATAGCCATATGGTCAAAAAGTGTTTATCTCACTGAGTTGAAGCTTTTTTGCAACAGAGTGTAAATAACCAAAGATTCCTTTCTAGCAGCTTGCTGGTGCTGAAATATGTTGAAAAGGGCTTGATTCTGCATAATATAAGTCAAAATCATTGTGATCCTGCAACATTTTGAAAAGATATAGCCATATGGTCAAAAAGTGTTTATCTCACTGAGTTGAAGCTTTTTTGCAACAGAGTGTAAATAACTAAAGATTGCTTTCTAGCAGCTTGCTGGTGCTGAAATATGTTGAAAAGGGCTTGATTCTGCATAATATAAGTCAAAATCATTGTGATCCTGCAACATTTTGAAAAGCTATAGCCATATGGTCAAAAAGTGTTTATCTCACTGAGTTGAAGCTTTTTTGCAACAGAGTGTAAATAACCAAAGATTCCTTTCTAGCAGCTTGCTGGTGCTGAAATATGTTGAAAAGGGCTTGATTCTGCATAATATAAGTCAAAATCATTGTGATCCTGCAACATTTTGAAAAGATATAGCCATATGGTCAAAAAGTGTTTATCTCACTGAGTTGAAGCTTTTTTGCAACAGAGTGTAAATAACTAAAGATTGCTTTCTAGCAGCTTGCTGGTGCTGAAATATGTTGAAAAGGGCTTGATTCTGCATAATATAAGTCAAAATCATTGTGATCCTGCAACATTTTGAAAAGATATAGCCATATGGTCAAAAAGTGTTTATCTCACTGAGTTGAAGCTTTTTTGCAACAGAGTGTAAATAACTAAAGATTGCTTTCTAGCAGCTTGCTGGTGCTGAAATATGTTGAAAAGGGCTTGATTCTGCATAATATAAGTCAAAATCATTGTGATCCTGCAACATTTTGAAAAGCTATAGCCATATGGTCAAAAAGTGTTTATCTCACTGAGTTGAAGCTTTTTTGCAACAGAGTGTAAATAACTAAAGATTGCTTTCTAGCAGCTTGCTGGTGCTGAAATATGTTGAAAAGGGCATTATTCTGTATAATATAAGTCAAAATCATTGTGATCCTGCAACAGTTTGATTAGATATAGCCATATGGTCAAAAAGTGTTTATCTCACTGAGTTGAAGCTTTTTTGCAACAGAGTGACAATAACTAAAGATTCCTTTCTAGCAGCTTGCTGGTGCTGAAATATGTTGAAAAGGGCTTGATTCTTCATAATATAAGTCAAAATCATTGTGATCCTGCAACATTTTGATTAGATATAGCCATATGGTCAAAAAGTGTTTATCTCACTGAGTTGAAGCTTTTTTGCAACAGAGTGACAATAACTAAAGATTCCTTTCTAGCAGCTTGCTGGTGCTGAAATATGTTGAAAAGGGCTTGATTCTTCATAATATAAGTCAAAATCATTGTGATCCTGCAACAGTTTGATTAGATATAGCCATATGGTCAAAAAGTGTTTATCTCACTGAGTTGAAGCTTTTTTGCAACAGAGTGTAAATAACCAAAGATTCCTTTCTAGCAGCTTGCTGGTGCTGAAATATGTTGAAAAGGGCTTGATTCTGCATAATATAAGTCAAAATCATTGTGATCCTGCAACATTTTGAAAAGCTATAGCCATATGGTCAAAAAGTGTTTATCTCACTGAGTTGAAGCTTTTTTGCAACAGAGTGTAAATAACTAAAGATTCCTTTCTAGCAGCTTGCTGGTGCTGAAATATGTTGAAAAGGGCTTGATTCTTCATAATATAAGTCAAAATCATTGTGATCCTGCAACATTTTGAAAAGATATAGCCATATGGTCAAAAAGTGTTTATCTCACTGAGTTGAAGCTTTTTTGCAACAGAGTGTAAATAACTAAAGATTGCTTTCTAGCAGCTTGCTGGTGCTGAAATATGTTGAAAAGGGCTTGATTCTGCATAATATAAGTCAAAATCATTGTGATCCTGCAACATTTTGAAAAGCTATAGCCATATGGTCAAAAAGTGTTTATCTCACTGAGTTGAAGCTTTTTTGCAACAGAGTGTAAATAACTAAAGATTGCTTTCTAGCAGCTTGCTGGTGCTGAAATATGTTGAAAAGGGCATTATTCTGTATAATATAAGTCAAAATCATTGTGATCCTGCAACATTTTGATTAGATATAGCCATATGGTCAAAAAGTGTTTATCTCACTGAGTTGAAGCTTTTTTGCAACAGAGTGACAATAACTAAAGATTCCTTTCTAGCAGCTTGCTGGTGCTGGAATATGTTGATAAGGGCTTGATTCTTCATAATATAAGTCAAAATCATTGTGATCCTGCAACATTTTGATTAGATATAGCCATATGGTCAAAAAGTGTTTATCTCACTGAGTTGAAGCTTTTTTGCAACAGAGTGACAATAACTAAAGATTCCTTTCTAGCAGCTTGCTGGTGCTGAAATATGTTGAAAAGGGCTTGATTCTTCATAATATAAGTCAAAATCATTGTGATCCTCAACAGTTTGATTAGATATAGCCATATGGTCAAAAAGTGTTTATCTCACTGAGTTGAAGCTTTTTGCAACAGAGTGTAAATAACCAAAGATTCCTTTCTAGCAGCTTGCTGGTGCTGAAATATGTTGAAAAGGGCTTGATTCTGCATAATATAAGTCAAAATCATTGTGATCCTGCAACATTTTGAAAAGCTATAGCCATATGGGTCAAAAAGTGTTTATCTCACTGAGTTGAAGCTTTTTTGCAACAGAGTGTAAATAACTAAAGATTCCTTTCTAGCAGCTTGCTGGTGCTGAAATATGTTGAAAAGGGCTTGATTCTTCATAATATAAGTCAAAATCATTGTGATCCTGCAACATTTTGAAAAGATATAGCCATATGGTCAAAAAGTGTTTATCTCACTGAGTGAAGCTTTTTGCAACAGAGTGTAAATAACTAAAGATTGCTTTTTAGCAGCTTGCTGGTGCTGAAATATGTTGAAAAGGGCTTGATTCTGCATAATATAAGTCAAATCATTGTGATCCTGCAACATTTTGAAAAGCTATAGCCATATGGTCAAAAAGTGTTTATCTCACTGAGTTGAAGCTTTTTTGCAACAGAGTGTAAATAACTAAAGATTGCTTTCTAGCAGCTTGCTGTGCTGAAATATGTTGAAAAGGGCATTATTCTGTATAATATAAGTCAAAATCATTGTGATCCTGCAACATTTTGATTAGATATAGCCATATGGTCAAAAAGTGTTTATCTCACTGAGTTGAAGCTTTTTGCAACAGAGTGACAATAACTAAAGATTCCTTTCTAGCAGCTTGCTGGTGCTGGAATATGTTGATAAGGGCTTGATTCTTCATAATATAAGTCAAAATCATTGTGATCCTGCAACATTTTGATTAGATATAGCCATATGGTCAAAAAGTGTTTATCTCACTGAGTTGAAGCTTTTTTGCAAACAGAGTGACAATAACTAAAGATTCCTTTCTAGCAGCTTGCTGGTGCTGAAATATGTTGAAAAGGGCTTGATTCTTCATAATATAAGTCAAAATCATTGTGATCCTGCAACATTTTGATTAGATATAGCCATATGGTCAAAAAGTGTTTATCTCACTGAGTTGAAGCTTTTTTGCAACAGAGTGTAAATAACCAAAGATTCCTTTTTAGCAGCTTGCTGGTGCTGAAATATGTTGAAAAGGCTTGATTCTGCATAATATAAGTCAAAATCATTGTGATCCTGCAACATTTTGAAAAGATATAGCCATATGGTCAAAAGTGTTTATCTCACTGAGTTGAAGCTTTTTTGCAACAGAGTGTAAATAACTAAAGATTGCTTTCTAGCAGCTTGCTGGTGCTGAAATATGTTGAAAAGGGCTTGATTCTGCATAATATAAGTCAAAATCATTGTGATCCTGCAACATTTTGAAAAGCTATAGCCATATGGTCAAAAAGTGTTTATCTCACTGAGTTGAAGCTTTTTTGCAACAGAGTGTAAATAACTAAAGATTGCTTTCTAGCAGCTTGCTGGTGCTGAAATATGTTGAAAAGGGCATTATTCTGTATAATATAAGTCAAAATCATTGTGATCCTGCAACATTTTGATTAGATATAGCCATATGGTCAAAAAGTGTTTATCTCACTGAGTTGAAGCTTTTTTGCAACAGAGTGACAATAACTAAAGATTGCTTTCTAGCAGCTTGCTGGTGCTGGAATATGTTGATAAGGGCTGATTCTTCATAATATAAGTCAAAATCATTGTGATCCTGCAACATTTTGATTAGATATAGCCATATGGTCAAAAAGTGTTTATCTCACTGAGTTGAAGCTTTTTTGCAACAGAGTGTAAATAACCAAAGATTCCTTTCTAGCAGCTTGCTGGTGCTGAAATATGTTGAAAAGGGCTTGATTCTGCATAATATAAGTCAAAATCATTGTGATCCTGCAACATTTGAAAAGCTATAGCCATATGGTCAAAAAGTGTTTATCTCACTGAGTTGAAGCTTTTTTGCAACAGAGTGTAAATAACTAAAGATTGCTTTCTAGCAGCTTGCTGGTGCTGAAATATGTTGAAAAGGGCTTGATTCTGCATAATATAAGTCAAATCATTGTGATCCTGCAACATTTGAAAAGATATAGCCATATGGTCAAAAAGTGTTTATCTCACTGAGTTGAAGCTTTTTTGCAACAGAGTGTAAATAACTAAAGATTGCTTTCTAGCAGCTTGCTGGTGCTGAAATATGTTGAAAAGGGCTTGATTCTGCATAATATAAGTCAAAATCATTGTGATCCTGCAACATTTTGAAAAGCTATAGCCATATGGTCAAAAAGTGTTTATCTCACTGAGTTGAAGCTTTTTTGCAACAGAGTGTAAATAACTACAGATTGCTTTCTAGCAGCTTGCTGGTGCTGAAATATGTTGAAAAGGG
Organism: Fistularia commersonii; assembly: GCF_037954325.1. Taxonomy (NCBI): domain Eukaryota; kingdom Metazoa; phylum Chordata; class Actinopteri; order Syngnathiformes; family Fistulariidae; genus Fistularia; species Fistularia commersonii. The sequence continues at coordinate 45,165 of NW_028234092.1, read as the reverse complement.
CATTATTCTGTATAATATAAGTCAAAATCATTGTGATCCTGCAACATTTTGATTAGATATAGCCATATGGTCAAAAAGTGTTTATCTCACTGAGTTGAAGCTTTTTTGCAACAGAGTGACAATAACTAAAGATTCCTTTCTAGCAGCTTGCTGGTGCTGAAATATGTTGAAAAGGGCTTGATTCTTCATAATATAAGTCAAAATCATTGTGATCCTGCAACATTTTGATTAGATATAGCCATATGGTCAAAAAAGTGTTTATCTCACTGAGTTGAAGCTTTTTTGCAACAGAGTGGCAATAACTAAAGATTCCTTTCTAGCAGCTTGCTGGTGCTGAAATATGTTGAAAAGGGCTTGATTCTGCATAATATAAGTCAAAATATTGTGATCCTGCAACATTTTGATTAGATATAGACATATGGTCAAAAAGTGTTTATCTCACTGAGTTGAAGCTTTTTTGCAACAGAGTGACAGTAACTAAAGATTCCTTTCTAGCAGCTTGCTGGTGCTGAAATATGTTGAAAAGGGCTTGATTCTGCATAATATAAGTCAAAATCATTGTGATCCTGCAACATTTTGAAAAGCTATAGCCATATGATCAAAAAGTGTTTATCTCACTGAGTTGAAGCTTTTTTGCAACAGAGTGTAAATAACTAAAGATTGCTTTCTAGCAGCTTGCTGGTGCTGAAATATGTTGAAAAGGGCTTGATTCTGCATAATATAAGTCAAAATCATTGTGATCCTGCAACATTTTGAAAAGCTATAGCCATATGGTCAAAAAGTGTTTATCTCACTGAGTTGAAGCTTTTTTGCAACAGAGTGTAAATAACTAAAGATTGCTTTCTAGCAGCTTGCTGGTGCTGAAATATGTTGAAAAGGGCTTGATTCTGCATAATATAAGTCAAAATCATGTGATCCTGTAACAGTTTGATTAGATATAGACATATGGTCAAAAAGTGTTTATCTCACTGAGTTGAAGCTTTTTTGCAACAGAGTGACAGTAACTAAAGATTCCTTTCTAGCAGCTTGCTGGTGCTGAAATATGTTGAAAAGGGCTTGATTCTGCATAATATAAGTCAAAATCATTGTGATCCTGCAACATTTTGAAAAGCTATAGCCATATGGTCAAAAAGTGTTTATCTCACTGAGTTGAAGCTTTTTTTGCAACAGAGTGTAAATAACTAAAGATTGCTTTCTAGCAGCTTGCTGGTGCTGAAATATGTTGAAAAGGGCTTGATTCTGCATAATATAAGTCAAAATCATTGTGATCCTGTAACATTTTGATTAGATATAGCCATATGGTCAAAAAGTGTTTATCTCACTGAGTTGAAGCTTTTTTGCAACAGAGTGACAATAACTAAAGATTCCTTTCTAGCAGCTTGCTGGTGCTGAAATATGTTGAAAAGGGCATTATTCTGCATAATATAAGTCAAAATCATTGTGATCCTGCAACATTTTGAAAAGCTATAGCCATATGGTCAAAAGTGTTTATCTCACTGAGTTGAAGCTTTTTTGCAACAGAGTGACAATAACTAAAGATTCCTTTCCAGCAGCTTGCTGGTGCTGAAATATGTTGAAAAGGGCATTATCTGCATAATATAAGTCAAAATCATTGTGATCCTGCAACATTTTGATTAGATATAGCCATATGGTCAAAAAGTGTTTATCTCACTGAGTTGAAGCTTTTTTGCAACAGAGTGACAATAACTAAAGATTCCTTTCTAGCAGCTTGCTGGTGCTGAAATATGTTGAAAAGGGCTTGATTCTTCATAATATAAGTCAAAATCATTGTGATCCTGCAACATTTTGATTAGATATAGCCATATGGTCAAAAAGTGTTTATCTCACTGAGTTGAAGCTTTTTTGCAACAGAGTGTAAATAACCAAAGATTCCTTTTTAGCAGCTTGCTGGTGCTGAAATATGTTGAAAAGGGCTTGATTCTGCATAATATAAGTCAAAATCATTGTGATCCTGCAACATTTTGAAAAGATATAGCCATATGGTCAAAAAGTGTTTATCTCACTGAGTTGAAGCTTTTTTGCAACAGAGTGTAAATAACTAAAGATTGCTTTCTAGCAGCTTGCTGGTGCTGAAATATGTTGAAAAGGGCTTGATTCTGCATAATATAAGTCAAAATCATTGTGATCCTGCAACATTTTGAAAAGCTATAGCCATATGGTCAAAAAGTGTTTATCTCACTGAGTTGAAGCTTTTTTGCAACAGAGTGTAAATAACTAAAGATTGCTTTCTAGCAGCTTGCTGGTGCTGAAATATGTTGAAAAGGGCATTATTCTGTATAATATAAGTCAAAATCATTGTGATCCTGCAACATTTTGATTAGATATAGCCATATGGTCAAAAAGTGTTTATCTCACTGAGTTGAAGCTTTTTTGCAACAGAGTGACAATAACTAAAGATTCCTTTCTAGCAGCTTGCTGGTGCTGGAATATGTTGATAAGGGCTTGATTCTTCATAATATAAGTCAAAATCATTGTGATCCTGCAACATTTTGATTAGATATAGCCATATGGTCAAAAAGTGTTTATCTCACTGAGTTGAAGCTTTTTTGCAACAGAGTGACAATAACTAAAGATTGCTTTCTAGCAGCTTGCTGGTGCTGAAATATGTTGAAAAGGGCTTGATTCTGCATAATATAAGTCAAAATCATTGTGATCCTGCAACATTTTGAAAAGCTATAGCCATATGGTCAAAAAGTGTTTATCTCACTGAGTTGAAGCTTTTTTGCAACAGAGTGTAAATAACTAAAGATTGCTTTCTAGCAGCTTGCTGGTGCTGAAATATGTTGAAAAGGGCTTGATTCTGCATAATATAAGTCAAAATCATTGTGATCCTGCAACATTTTGAAAAGATATAGCCATATGGTCAAAAAGTGTTTATCTCACTGAGTTGAAGCTTTTTTGCAACAGAGTGTAAATAACTACAGATTGCTTTCTAGCAGCTTGCTGGTGCTGAAATATGTTGAAAAGGGCATTATTCTGTATAATATAAGTCAAAATCATTGTGATCCTGCAACATTTTGATTAGATATAGCCATATGGTCAAAAAGTGTTTATCTCACTGAGTTGAAGCTTTTTTGCAACAGAGTGACAATAACTAAAGATTCCTTTCTAGCAGCTTGCTGGTGCTGAAATATGTTGAAAAGGGCTTGATTCTTCATAATATAAGTCAAAATCATTGTGATCCTGCAACATTTTGATTAGATATAGCCATATGGTCAAAAAGTGTTTATCTCACTGAGTTGAAGCTTTTTTGCAACAGAGTGGCAATAACTAAAGATTCCTTTCTAGCAGCTTGCTGGTGCTGAAATATGTTGAAAAGGGCTTGATTCTGCATAATATAAGTCAAAATCATTGTGATCCTGCAACATTTTGATTAGATATAGACATATGGTCAAAAAGTGTTTATCTCACTGAGTTGAAGCTTTTTTGCAACAGAGTGACAGTAACTAAAGATTCCTTTCTAGCAGCTTGCTGGTGCTGAAATATGTTGAAAAGGGCTTGATTCTGCATAATATAAGTCAAAATCATTGTGATCCTGCAACATTTTGAAAAGCTATAGCCATATGATCAAAAAGTGTTTATCTCACTGAGTTGAAGCTTTTTTGCAACAGAGTGTAAATAACTAAAGATTGCTTTCTAGCAGCTTGCTGGTGCTGAAATATGTTGAAAAGGGCTTGATTCTGCATAATATAAGTCAAAATCATTGTGATCCTGCAACATTTTGAAAAGCTATAGCCATATGGTCAAAAAGTGTTTATCTCACTGAGTTGAAGCTTTTTTGCAACAGAGTGTAAATAACTAAAGATTGCTTTCTAGCAGCTTGCTGGTGCTGAAATATGTTGAAAAGGGCTTGATTCTGCATAATATAAGTCAAAATCATTGTGATCCTGTAACAGTTTGATTAGATATAGACATATGGTCAAAAAGTGTTTATCTCACTGAGTTGAAGCTTTTTTGCAACAGAGTGACAGTAACTAAAGATTCCTTTCTAGCAGCTTGCTGGTGCTGAAATATGTTGAAAAGGGCTTGATTCTGCATAATATAAGTCAAAATCATTGTGATCCTGCAACATTTTGAAAAGCTATAGCCATATGGTCAAAAAGTGTTTATCTCACTGAGTTGAAGCTTTTTTGCAACAGAGTGTAAATAACTAAAGATTGCTTTCTAGCAGCTTGCTGGTGCTGAAATATGTTGAAAAGGGCTTGATTCTGCATAATATAAGTCAAAATCATTGTGATCCTGTAACATTTTGATTAGATATAGCCATATGGTCAAAAAGTGTTTATCTCACTGAGTTGAAGCTTTTTTGCAACAGAGTGACAATAACTAAAGATTCCTTTCTAGCAGCTTGCTGGTGCTGAAATATGTTGAAAAGGGCATTATTCTGCATAATATAAGTCAAAATCATTGTGATCCTGCAACATTTTGAAAAGCTATAGCCATATGGTCAAAAAGTGTTTATCTCACTGAGTTGAAGCTTTTTTGCAACAGAGTGACAATAACTAAAGATTCCTTTCCAGCAGCTTGCTGGTGCTGAAATATGTTGAAAAGGGCATTATTCTGCATAATATAAGTCAAAATCATTGTGATCCTGCAACATTTTGATTAGATATAGCCATATGGTCAAAAAGTGTTTATCTCACTGAGTTGAAGCTTTTTTGCAACAGAGTGACAATAACTAAAGATTCCTTTCTAGCAGCTTGCTGGTGCTGAAATATGTTGAAAAGGGCTTGATTCTTCATAATATAAGTCAAAATCATTGTGATCCTGCAACATTTTGATTAGATATAGCCATATGGTCAAAAAGTGTTTATCTCACTGAGTTGAAGCTTTTTTGCAACAGAGTGTAAATAACCAAAGATTCCTTTTTAGCAGCTTGCTGGTGCTGAAATATGTTGAAAAGGGCTTGATTCTGCATAATATAAGTCAAAATCATTGTGATCCTGCAACATTTTGAAAAGATATAGCCATATGGTCAAAAAGTGTTTATCTCACTGAGTTGAAGCTTTTTTGCAACAGAGTGTAAATAACTAAAGATTGCTTTCTAGCAGCTTGCTGGTGCTGAAATATGTTGAAAAGGGCTTGATTCTGCATAATATAAGTCAAAATCATTGTGATCCTGCAACATTTTGAAAAGCTATAGCCATATGGTCAAAAAGTGTTTATCTCACTGAGTTGAAGCTTTTTTGCAACAGAGTGTAAATAACTAAAGATTGCTTTCTAGCAGCTTGCTGGTGCTGAAATATGTTGAAAAGGGCATTATTCTGTATAATATAAGTCAAAATCATTGTGATCCTGCAACATTTTGATTAGATATAGCCATATGGTCAAAAAGTGTTTATCTCACTGAGTTGAAGCTTTTTTGCAACAGAGTGACAATAACTAAAGATTCCTTTCTAGCAGCTTGCTGGTGCTGGAATATGTTGATAAGGGCTTGATTCTTCATAATATAAGTCAAAATCATTGTGATCCTGCAACATTTTGATTAGATATAGCCATATGGTCAAAAAGTGTTTATCTCACTGAGTTGAAGCTTTTTTGCAACAGAGTGACAATAACTAAAGATTGCTTTCTAGCAGCTTGCTGGTGCTGAAATATGTTGAAAAGGGCTTGATTCTGCATAATATAAGTCAAAATCATTGTGATCCTGCAACATTTTGAAAAGCTATAGCCATATGGTCAAAAAGTGTTTATCTCACTGAGTTGAAGCTTTTTTGCAACAGAGTGTAAATAACTAAAGATTGCTTTCTAGCAGCTTGCTGGTGCTGAAATATGTTGAAAAGGGCTTGATTCTGCATAATATAAGTCAAAATCATTGTGATCCTGCAACATTTTGAAAAGATATAGCCATATGGTCAAAAAGTGTTTATCTCACTGAGTTGAAGCTTTTTTGCAACAGAGTGTAAATAACTAAAGATTGCTTTCTAGCAGCTTGCTGGTGCTGAAATATGTTGAAAAGGGCTTGATTCTGCATAATATAAGTCAAAATCATTGTGATCCTGCAACATTTTGAAAAGCTATAGCCATATGGTCAAAAAGTGTTTATCTCACTGAGTTGAAGCTTTTTTGCAACAGAGTGTAAATAACTACAGATTGCTTTCTAGCAGCTTGCTGGTGCTGAAATATGTTGAAAAGGGCATTATTCTGTATAATATAAGTCAAAATCATTGTGATCCTGCAACATTTTGATTAGATATAGCCATATGGTCAAAAAGTGTTTATCTCACTGAGTTGAAGCTTTTTTGCAACAGAGTGACAATAACTAAAGATTCCTTTCTAGCAGCTTGCTGGTGCTGAAATATGTTGAAAAGGGCTTGATTCTTCATAATATAAGTCAAAATCATTGTGATCCTGCAACATTTTGATTAGATATAGCCATATGGTCAAAAAGTGTTTATCTCACTGAGTTGAAGCTTTTTTGCAACAGAGTGACAATAACTAAAGATTCCTTTCTAGCAGCTTGCTGGTGCTGAAATATGTTGAAAAGGGCTTGATTCTGCATAATATAAGTCAAAATCATTGTGATCCTGCAACATTTTGATTAGATATAGACATATGGTCAAAAAGTGTTTATCTCACTGAGTTGAAGCTTTTTTGCAACAGAGTGACAGTAACTAAAGATTCCTTTCTAGCAGCTTGCTGGTGCTGAAATATGTTGAAAAGGGCTTGATTCTGCATAATATAAGTCAAAATCATTGTGATCCTGCAACATTTTGAAAAGCTATAGCCATATGATCAAAAAGTGTTTATCTCACTGAGTTGAAGCTTTTTTGCAACAGAGTGACAATAACTAAAGATTGCTTTCTAGCAGCTTGCTGGTGCTGAAATATGTTGAAAAGGGCTTGATTCTGCATAATATAAGTCAAAATCATTGTGATCCTGCAACATTTTGAAAAGCTATAGCCATATGGTCAAAAAGTGTTTATCTCACTGAGTTGAAGCTTTTTTGCAACAGAGTGTAAATAACTAAAGATTGCTTTCTAGCAGCTTGCTGGTGCTGAAATATGTTGAAAAGGGCTTGATTCTGCATAATATAAGTCAAAATCATTGTGATCCTGTAACAGTTTGATTAGATATAGACATATGGTCAAAAAGTGTTTATCTCACTGAGTTGAAGCTTTTTTGCAACAGAGTGACAGTAACTAAAGATTCCTTTCTAGCAGCTTGCTGGTGCTGAAATATGTTGAAAAGGGCTTGATTCTGCATAATATAAGTCAAAATCATTGTGATCCTGCAACATTTTGAAAAGCTATAGCCATATGGTCAAAAAGTGTTTATCTCACTGAGTTGAAGCTTTTTTGCAACAGAGTGTAAATAACTAAAGATTGCTTTCTAGCAGCTTGCTGGTGCTGAAATATGTTGAAAAGGGCTTGATTCTGCATAATATAAGTCAAAATCATTGTGATCCTGTAACATTTTGATTAGATATAGCCATATGGTCAAAAAGTGTTTATCTCACTGAGTTGAAGCTTTTTTGCAACAGAGTGACAATAACTAAAGATTCCTTTCTAGCAGCTTGCTGGTGCTGAAATATGTTGAAAAGGGCATTATTCTGCATAATATAAGTCAAAATCATTGTGATCCTGCAACATTTTGAAAAGCTATAGCCATATGGTCAAAAAGTGTTTATCTCACTGAGTTGAAGCTTTTTTGCAACAGAGTGACAATAACTAAAGATTCCTTTCCAGCAGCTTGCTGGTGCTGAAATATGTTGAAAAGGGCATTATTCTGCATAATATAAGTCAAAATCATTGTGATCCTGTAACATTTTGATTAGATATAGCCATATGGTCAAAAAGTGTTTATCTCACTGAGTTGAAGCTTTTTTGCAACAGAGTGACAATAACTAAAGTTTCCTTTCTAGCAGCTTGCTGGTGCTGAAATATGTTGAAAAGGGCTTGATTCTGCATAATATAAGTCAAAATCATTGTGATCCTGCAACATTTTGAAAAGATATAGCCATATGGTCAAAAAGTGTTTATCTCACTGAGTTGAAGCTTTTTTGCAACAGAGTTTAAATAACTAAAGATTGCTTTCTAGCAGCTTGCTGGTGCTGAAATATGTTGAAAAGGGCTTGATTCTGCATAATATAAGTCAAAATCATTGTGATCCTGCAACATTTTGAAAAGCTATAGCCATATGGTCAAAAAGTGTTTATCTCACTGAGTTGAAGCTTTTTTGCAACAGAGTGACAATAACTAAAGATTCCTTTCTAGCAGCTTGCTGGTGCTGAAATATGTTGAAAAGGGCATGATTCTGCATAAAATAAGTCAAAATCATTGTGATCCTGCAACATTTTGAAAAGATATAGCCATATGGTCAAAAAGTGTTTATCTCACTGAGTTGAAGCTTTTTTGCAACAGAGTGACAATAACTAAAGATTCCTTTCTAGCAGCTTGCTGGTGCTGAAATATGTTGAAAAGGGCATGATTCTGCATAATATAAGTCAAAATCATTGTGATCCTGCAACATTTTGAAAAGCTATAGCCATATGGTCAAAAAGTGTTTATCTCACTGAGTTGAAGCTTTTTTGCAACAGAGTGTAAATAACTAAAGATTGCTTTCTAGCAGCTTGCTGGTGCTGAAATATGTTGAAAAGGGCTTGATTCTGCATAATATAAGTCAAAATCATTGTGATCCTGCAACATTTTGAAAAGCTATAGCCATATGGTCAAAAAGTGTTTATCTCACTGAGTTGAAGCTTTTTTGCAACAGAGTGACAATAACTAAAGATTCCTTTCTAGCAGCTTGCTGGTGCTGAAATATGTTGAAAAGGGCATTATTCTGCATAATATAAGTCAAAATCATTGTGATCCTGCAACATTTTGATTAGATATAGCCATATGGTCAAAAAGTGTTTATCTCACTGAGTTGAAGCTTTTTTGCAACAGAGTGTAAATAACTAAAGATTGCTTTCTAGCAGCTTGCTGGTGCTGAAATATGTTGAAAAGGGCTTGATTCTGCATAATATAAGTCAAAATCATTGTGATCCTGCAACATTTTGAAAAGATATAGCCATATGGTCAAAAAGTGTTTATCTCACTGAGTTGAAGCTTTTTTGCAACAGAGTGTAAATAACTAAAGATTGCTTTCTAGCAGCTTGCTGGTGCTGAAATATGTTGAAAAGGGCTTGATTCTGCATAATATAAGTCAAAATCATTGTGATCCTGCAACATTTTGAAAAGATATAGCCATATGGTCAAAAAGTGTTTATCTCACTGAGTTGAAGCTTTTTTGCAACAGAGTGTAAATAACTAAAGATTGCTTTCTAGCAGCTTGCTGGTGCTGAAATATGTTGAAAAGGGCATTATTCCGTATAATATAAGTCAAAATCATTGTGATCCTGCAACATTTTGATTAGATATAGCCATATGGTCAAAAAGTGTTTATCTCACTGAGTTGAAGCTTTTTTGCAACAGAGTGACAATAACTAAAGATTCCTTTCTAGCAGCTTGCTGGTGCTGAAATATGTTGAAAAGGGCTTGATTCTGCATAATATAAGTCAAAATCATTGTGATCCTGCAACATTTTGAAAAGATATAGCCATATGGTCAAAAAGTGTTTATCTCACTGAGTTGAAGCTTTTTTGCAACAGAGTGTAAATAACTAAAGTTTGTTTTCTAGCAGCTTGCTGGTGCTGAAATATGTTGAAAAGGGCTTGAGTCTGCATAATATAAGTCAAAATCATTGTGATCCTGCAACATTTTGAAAAGCTATAGCCATATGGTCAAAAAGTGTTTATCTCACTGAGTTGAAGCTTTTTTGCAACAGAGTGACAGTAACTAAAGATTCCTTTCTAGCAGCTTGCTGGTGCTGAAATATGTTGAAAAGGGCTTGATTCTGCATAATATAAGTCAAAATCATTGTGATCCTGCAACATTTTGAAAAGCTATAGCCATATGATCAAAAAGTGTTTATCTCACTGAGTTGAAGCTTTTTTGCAACAGAGTGTAAATAACTAAAGATTGCTTTCTAGCAGCTTGCTGGTGCTGAAATATGTTGAAAAGGGCTTGATTCTGCATAATATAAGTCAAAATCATTGTGATCCTGCAACATTTTGAAAAGCTATAGCCATATGGTCAAAAAGTGTTTATCTCACTGAGTTGAAGCTTTTTTGCAACAGAGTGACAATAACTAAAGATTCCTTTCTAGCAGCTTGCTGGTGCTGAAATATGTTGAAAAGGGCTTGATTCTGCATAATATAAGTCAAAATCATTGTGATCCTGCAACATTTTGATTAGATATAGCCATATGGTCAAAAAGTGTTTATCTCACTGAGTTGAAGCTTTTTTACAACAGAGTGTAAATAACCAAAGATTCCTTTCTAGCAGCTTGCTGGTGCTGAAATATGTTGAAAAGGGCTTGATTCTGCATAATATAAGTCAAAATCATTGTGATCCTGCAACATTTTGAAAAGATATAGCCTAATGGTCAAAAAGTGTTTATCTCACTGAGTTGAAGCTTTTTTGCAACAGAGTGTAAATAACTAAAGATTGCTTTCTAGCAGCTTGCTGGTGCTGAAATATGTTGAAAAGGGCTTGATTCTGCATAATATAAGTCAAAATCATTGTGATCCTGCAACATTTTGAAAAGATATAGACATATGGTCAAAAAGTGTTTATCTCACTGAGTTGAAGCTTTTTTGCAACAGAGTGACAATAACTAAAGATTCCTTTCTAGCAGCTTGCTGGTGCTGAAATATGTTGAAAAGGGCATGATTCTGCATAAAATAAGTCAAAATCATTGTGATCCTGCAACATTTTGAAAAGATATAGCCATATGGTCAAAAAGTGTTTATCTCACTGAGTTGAAGCTTTTTTGCAACAGAGTGACAATAACTAAAGATTCCTTTCTAGCAGCTTGCTGGTGCTGAAATATGTTGAAAAGGGCATGATTCTGCATAATATAAGTCAAAATCATTGTGATCCTGCAACATTTTGAAAAGCTATAGCCATATGGTCAAAAAGTGTTTATCTCACTGAGTTGAAGCTTTTTTGCAACAGAGTGTAAATAACTAAAGATTGCTTTCTAGCAGCTTGCTGGTGCTGAAATATGTTGAAAAGGGCTTGATTCTGCATAATATAAGTCAAAATCATTGTGATCCTGCAACATTTTGAAAAGCTATAGCCATATGGTCAAAAAGTGTTTATCTCACTGAGTTGAAGCTTTTTTGCAACAGAGTGACAATAACTAAAGATTCCTTTCTAGCAGCTTGCTGGTGCTGAAATATGTTGAAAAGGGCATTATTCTGCATAATATAAGTCAAAATCATTGTGATCCTGCAACATTTTGATTAGATATAGCCATATGGTCAAAAAGTGTTTATCTCACTGAGTTGAAGCTTTTTTGCAACAGAGTGTAAATAACTAAAGATTGCTTTCTAGCAGCTTGCTGGTGCTGAAATATGTTGAAAAGGGCTTGATTCTGCATAATATAAGTCAAAATCATTGTGATCCTGCAACATTTTGAAAAGATATAGCCATATGGTCAAAAAGTGTTTATCTCACTGAGTTGAAGCTTTTTTGCAACAGAGTGTAAATAACTAAAGATTGCTTTCTAGCAGCTTGCTGGTGCTGAAATATGTTGAAAAGGGCTTGATTCTGCATAATATAAGTCAAAATCATTGTGATCCTGCAACATTTTGAAAAGATATAGCCATATGGTCAAAAAGTGTTTATCTCACTGAGTTGAAGCTTTTTTGCAACAGAGTGTAAATAACTAAAGATTGCTTTCTAGCAGCTTGCTGGTGCTGAAATATGTTGAAAAGGGCATTATTCCGTATAATATAAGTCAAAATCATTGTGATCCTGCAACATTTTGATTAGATATAGCCATATGGTCAAAAAGTGTTTATCTCACTGAGTTGAAGCTTTTTTGCAACAGAGTGACAATAACTAAAGATTCCTTTCTAGCAGCTTGCTGGTGCTGAAATATGTTGAAAAGGGCTTGATTCTGCATAATATAAGTCAAAATCATTGTGATCCTGCAACATTTTGAAAAGATATAGCCATATGGTCAAAAAGTGTTTATCTCACTGAGTTGAAGCTTTTTTGCAACAGAGTGTAAATAACTAAAGTTTGTTTTCTAGCAGCTTGCTGGTGCTGAAATATGTTGAAAAGGGCTTGAGTCTGCATAATATAAGTCAAAATCATTGTGATCCTGCAACATTTTGAAAAGATATAGCCATATGGTCAAAAAGTGTTTATCTCACTGAGTTGAAGCTTTTTTGCAACAGAGTGACAATAACTAAAGATTCCTTTCTAGCAGCTTGCTGGTGCTGAAATATGTTGAAAAGGGCTTGATTCTGCATAATATAAGTCAAAATCATTGTGATCCTGCAACAGTTTGATTAGATATAGCCATATGGTCAAAAAGTGTTTATCTCACTGAGTTGAAGCTTTTTTGCAACAGAGTGTAAATAACCAAAGATTCCTTTCTAGCAGCTTGCTGGTGCTGAAATATGTTGAAAAGGGCTTGATTCTGCATAATATAAGTCAAAATCATTGTGATCCTGCAACATTTTAAAAAGATATAGCCATATGGTCAAAAAGTGTTTATCTCACTGAGTTGAAGCTTTTTTGCAACAGAGTGTAAATAACTAAAGATTGCTTTCTAGCAGCTTGCTGGTGCTGAAATATGTTGAAAAGGGCTTGATTCTGCATAATATAAGTCAAAATCATTGTGATCCTGCAACATTTTGAAAAGCTATAGCCATATGGTCAAAAAGTGTTTATCTCACTGAGTTGAAGCTTTTTTGCAACAGAGTGTAAATAACTAAAGATTGCTTTCTAGCAGCTTGCTGGTGCTGAAATATGTTGAAAAGGGCTTGATTCTGCATAATATAAGTCAAAATCATTGTGATCCTGTAACATTTTGATTAGATATAGCCATATGGTCAAAAAGTGTTTATCTCACTGAGTTGAAGCTTTTTTGCAACAGAGTGACAATAACTAAAGATTCCTTTCTAGCAGCTTGCTGGTGCTGAAATATGTTGAAAAGGGCATTATTCTGCATAATATAAGTCAAAATCATTGTGATCCTGCAACATTTTGATTAGATATAGCCATATGGTCAAAAAGTGTTTATCTCACTGAGTTGAAGCTTTTTTGCAACAGAGTGTAAATAACCAAAGATTCCTTTCTAGCAGCTTGCTGGTGCTAAAATATGTTGAAAAGGGCATTATTCTGCATAATATAAGTCAAAATCATTGTGATCCTGCAACATTTTGAAAAGCTATAGCCATATGGTCAAAAAGTGTTTATCTCACTGAGTTGAAGCTTTTTTGCAACAGAGTGTAAATAACTAAAGATTGCTTTCTAGCAGCTTGCTGGTGCTGAAATATGTTGAAAAGGGCTTGATTCTGCATAATATAAGTCAAAATCATTGTGATCCTGTAACATTTTGATTAGATATAGCCATATGGTCAAAAAGTGTTTATCTCACTGAGTTGAAGCTTTTTTGCAACAGAGTGACAATAACTAAAGATTCCTTTCTAGCAGCTTGCTGGTGCTGAAATATGTTGAAAAGGGCATTATTCTGCATAATATAAGTCAAAATCATTGTGATCCTGCAACATTTTGATTAGATATAGCCATATGGTCAAAAAGTGTTTATCTCACTGAGTTGAAGCTTTTTTGCAACAGAGTGTAAATAACCAAAGATTCCTTTCTAGCAGCTTGCTGGTGCTGAAATATGTTGAAAAGGGCTTGATTCTGCATAATATAAGTCAAAATCATTGTGATCCTGCAACATTTTGAAAAGCTATAGCCATATGGTCAAAAAGTGTTTATCTCACTGAGTTGAAGCTTTTTTGCAACAGAGTGTAAATAACTAAAGATTGCTTTCTAGCAGCTTGCTGGTGCTGAAATATGTTGAAAAGGGCTTGATTCTGCATAATATAAGTCAAAATCATTGTGATCCTGTAACATTTTGATTAGATATAGCCATATGGTCAAAAAGTGTTTATCTCACTGAGTTGAAGCTTTTTTGCAACAGAGTGACAATAACTAAAGATTCCTTTCTAGCAGCTTGCTGGTGCTGAAATATGTTGAAAAGGGCATTATTCTGCATAATATAAGTCAAAATCATTGTGATCCTGCAACATTTTGATTAGATATAGCCATATGGTCAAAAAGTGTTTATCTCACTGAGTTGAAGCTTTTTTGCAACAGAGTGTAAATAACCAAAGATTCCTTTCTAGCAGCTTGCTGGTGCTAAAATATGTTGAAAAGGGCATTATTCTGCATAATATAAGTCAAAATCATTGTGATCCTGCAACATTTTGAAAAGCTATAGCCATATGGTCAAAAAGTGTTTATCTCACTGAGTTGAAGCTTTTTTGCAACAGAGTGTAAATAACTAAAGATTGCTTTCTAGCAGCTTGCTGGTGCTGAAATATGTTGAAAAGGGCTTGATTCTGCATAATATAAGTCAAAATCATTGTGATCCTGTAACATTTTGATTAGATATAGCCATATGGTCAAAAAGTGTTTATCTCACTGAGTTGAAGCTTTTTTGCAACAGAGTGACAATAACTAAAGATTCCTTTCTAGCAGCTTGCTGGTGCTGAAATATGTTGAAAAGGGCATTATTCTGCATAATATAAGTCAAAATCATTGTGATCCTGCAACATTTTGATTAGATATAGCCATATGGTCAAAAAGTGTTTATCTCACTGAGTTGAAGCTTTTTTGCAACAGAGTGTAAATAACCAAAGATTCCTTTCTAGCAGCTTGCTGGTGCTGAAATATGTTGAAAAGGGCTTGATTCTGCATAATATAAGTCAAAATCATTGTGATCCTGCAACATTTTAATTAGATATAGCCATATGGTCAAAAAGTGTTTATCTCACTGAGTTGAAGCTGTTTTGCAACAGAGTGTAAATAACCAAAGATTCCTTTCTAGCAGCTTGCTGGTGCTGAAATATGTTGAAAAGGGCTTGATTCTGCATAATATAAGTCAAAATCATTGTGATCCTGCAACATTTTGAAAAGCTATAGCCATATGGTCAAAAAGTGTTTATCTCACTGAGTTGAAGCTTTTTTGCAACAGAGTGTAAATAACTAAAGAATGCTTTCTAGCAGCTTGCTGGTGCTGAAATATGTTGAAAAGGGCTTGATTCTGCATAATATAAGTCAAAATCATTGTGATCCTGTAACATTTTGATTAGATATAGCCATATGGTCAAAAAGTGTTTATCTCACTGACTTGAAGCTTTTTTGCAACAGAGTGACAATAACTAAAGATTCCTTTCTAGCAGCTTGCTGGTGCTGAAATATGTTGAAAAGGGCATTATTCTGCATAATATAAGTCAAAATCATTGTGATCCTGCAACATTTTGATTAGATATAGCCATATGGTCAAAAAGTGTTTATCTCACTGAGTTGAAGCTTTTTTGCAACAGAGTGTAAATAACTAAAGATTGCTTTCTAGCAGCTTGCTGGTGCTGAAATATGTTGAAAAGGGCTTGATTCTGCATAATATAAGTCAAAATCATTGTGATCCTGCAACATTTTGAAAAGATATAGCCATATGGTCAAAAAGTGTTTATCTCACTGAGTTGAAGCTTTTTTGCAACAGAGTGTAAATAACTAAAGATTGCTTTCTAGCAGCTTGCTGGTGCTGAAATATGTTGAAAAGGGCTTGATTCTGCATAATATAAGTCAAAATCATTGTGATCCTGCAACATTTTGAAAAGCTATAGCCATATGGTCAAAAAGTGTTTATCTCACTGAGTTGAAGCTTTTTTGCAACAGAGTGTAAATAACTAAAGAATGCTTTCTAGCAGCTTGCTGGTGCTGAAATATGTTGAAAAGGGCTTGATTCTGCATAATATAAGTCAAAATCATTGTGATCCTGTAACATTTTGATTAGATATAGCCATATGGTCAAAAAGTGTTTATCTCACTGACTTGAAGCTTTTTTGCAACAGAGTGACAATAACTAAAGATTCCTTTCTAGCAGCTTGCTGGTGCTGAAATATGTTGAAAAGGGCATTATTCTGCATAATATAAGTCAAAATCATTGTGATCCTGCAACATTTTGATTAGATATAGCCATATGGTCAAAAAGTGTTTATCTCACTGAGTTGAAGCTTTTTTGCAACAGAGTGTAAATAACTAAAGATTGCTTTCTAGCAGCTTGCTGGTGCTGAAATATGTTGAAAAGGGCTTGATTCTGCATAATATAAGTCAAAATCATTGTGATCCTGCAACATTTTGAAAAGATATAGCCATATGGTCAAAAAGTGTTTATCTCACTGAGTTGAAGCTTTTTTGCAACAGAGTGTAAATAACTAAAGATTGCTTTCTAGCAGCTTGCTGGTGCTGAAATATGTTGAAAAGGGCTTGATTCTGCATAATATAAGTCAAAATCATTGTGATCCTGCAACATTTTGAAAAGATATAGCCATATGGTCAAAAAGTGTTTATCTCACTGAGTTGAAGCTTTTTTGCAACAGAGTGTAAATAACTAAAGATTGCTTTCTAGCAGCTTGCTGGTGCTGAAATATGTTGAAAAGGGCATTATTCTGTATAATATAAGTCAAAATCATTGTGATCCTGCAACATTTTGATTAGATATAGCCATATGGTCAAAAAGTGTTTATCTCACTGAGTTGAAGCTTTTTTGCAACAGAGTGACAATAACTAAAGATTCCTTTCTAGCAGCTTGCTGGTGCTGAAATATGTTGAAAAGGGCTTGATTCTGCATAATATAAGTCAAAATCATTGTGATCCTGCAACATTTTGATTAGATATAGCCATATGGTCAAAAAGTGTTTATCTCACTGAGTTGAAGCTTTTTTGCAACAGAGTGTAAATAACTAAAGATTGCTTTCTAGCAGCTTGCTGGTGCTGAAATATGTTGAAAAGGGCTTGATTCTGCATAATATAAGTCAAAATCATTGTGATCCTGCAACATTTTGAAAAGCTATAGCCATATGGTCAAAAAGTGTTTATCTCACTGAGTTGAAGCTTTTTTGCAACAGAGTGACAGTAACTAAAGATTCCTTTCTAGCAGCTTGCTGGTGCTGAAATATGTTGAAAAGGGCTTGATTCTGCATAATATAAGTCAAAATCATTGTGATCCTGCAACATTTTGAAAAGATATAGCCATATGATCAAAAAGTGTTTATCTCACTGAGTTGAAGCTTTTTTGCAACAGAGTGTAAATAACTAAAGATTGCTTTCTAGCAGCTTGCTGGTGCTGAAATATGTTGAAAAGGGCTTGATTCTGCATAATATAAGTCAAAATCATTGTGATCCTGTAACATTTTGATTAGATATAGCCATATGGTCAAAAAGTGTTTATCTCACTGAGTTGAAGCTTTTTTGCAACAGAGTGACAATAACTAAAGATTCCTTTCTAGCAGCTTGCTGGTGCTGAAATATGTTGAAAAGGGCATTATTCTGCATAATATAAGTCAAAATCATTGTGATCCTGCAACATTTTGATTAGATATAGCCATATGGTCAAAAAGTGTTTATCTCACTGAGTTGAAGCTTTTTTGCAACAGAGTGACAATAACTAAAGATTCCTTTCTAGCAGCTTGCTGGTGCTGAAATATGTTGAAAAGGGCTTGATTCTGCATAATATAAGTCAAAATCATTGTGATCCTGCAACAGTTTGATTAGATATAGCCATATGGTCAAAAAGTGTTTATCTCACTGAGTTGAAGCTTTTTTGCAACAGAGTGTAAATAACCAAAGATTCCTTTCTAGCAGCTTGCTGGTGCTGAAATATGTTGAAAAGGGCTTGATTCTGCATAATATAAGTCAAAATCATTGTGATCCTGCAACATTTTAAAAAGATATAGCCATATGGTCAAAAAGTGTTTATCTCACTGAGTTGAAGCTTTTTTGCAACAGAGTGTAAATAACTAAAGATTGCTTTCTAGCAGCTTGCTGGTGCTGAAATATGTTGAAAAGGGCTTGATTCTGCATAATATAAGTCAAAATCATTGTGATCCTGCAACATTTTGAAAAGCTATAGCCATATGGTCAAAAAGTGTTTATCTCACTGAGTTGAAGCTTTTTTGCAACAGAGTGTAAATAACTAAAGATTGCTTTCTAGCAGCTTGCTGGTGCTGAAATATGTTGAAAAGGGCTTGATTCTGCATAATATAAGTCAAAATCATTGTGATCCTGTAACATTTTGATTAGATATAGCCATATGGTCAAAAAGTGTTTATCTCACTGAGTTGAAGCTTTTTTGCAACAGAGTGACAATAACTAAAGATTCCTTTCTAGCAGCTTGCTGGTGCTGAAATATGTTGAAAAGGGCATTATTCTGCATAATATAAGTCAAAATCATTGTGATCCTGCAACATTTTGATTAGATATAGCCATATGGTCAAAAAGTGTTTATCTCACTGAGTTGAAGCTTTTTTGCAACAGAGTGTAAATAACCAAAGATTCCTTTCTAGCAGCTTGCTGGTGCTAAAATATGTTGAAAAGGGCATTATTCTGCATAATATAAGTCAAAATCATTGTGATCCTGCAACATTTTGAAAAGCTATAGCCATATGGTCAAAAAGTGTTTATCTCACTGAGTTGAAGCTTTTTTGCAACAGAGTGTAAATAACTAAAGATTGCTTTCTAGCAGCTTGCTGGTGCTGAAATATGTTGAAAAGGGCTTGATTCTGCATAATATAAGTCAAAATCATTGTGATCCTGTAACATTTTGATTAGATATAGCCATATGGTCAAAAAGTGTTTATCTCACTGAGTTGAAGCTTTTTTGCAACAGAGTGACAATAACTAAAGATTCCTTTCTAGCAGCTTGCTGGTGCTGAAATATGTTGAAAAGGGCATTATTCTGCATAATATAAGTCAAAATCATTGTGATCCTGCAACATTTTGATTAGATATAGCCATATGGTCAAAAAGTGTTTATCTCACTGAGTTGAAGCTTTTTTGCAACAGAGTGTAAATAACCAAAGATTCCTTTCTAGCAGCTTGCTGGTGCTGAAATATGTTGAAAAGGGCTTGATTCTGCATAATATAAGTCAAAATCATTGTGATCCTGCAACATTTTAATTAGATATAGCCATATGGTCAAAAAGTGTTTATCTCACTGAGTTGAAGCTTTTTTGCAACAGAGTGACAATAACTAAAGATTCCTTTCTAGCAGCTTGCTGGTGCTGAAATATGTTGAAAAGGGCATTATTCTGCATAATATAAGTCAAAATCATTGTGATCCTGCAACATTTTGATTAGATATAGCCATATGGTCAAAAAGTGTTTATCTCACTGAGTTGAAGCTTTTTTGCAACAGAGTGTAAATAACCAAAGATTCCTTTCTAGCAGCTTGCTGGTGCTGAAATATGTTGAAAAGGGCTTGATTCTGCATAATATAAGTCAAAATCATTGTGATCCTGCAACATTTTAATTAGATATAGCCATATGGTCAAAAAGTGTTTATCTCACTGAGTTGAAGCTTTTTTGCAACAGAGTGTAAATAACCAAAGATTCCTTTCTAGCAGCTTGCTGGTGCTGAAATATGTTGAAAAGGGCTTTATTCTGCATGATATAAGTCAAAATCATTGTGATCCTGCAACATTTTGATTAGATATAGCCATATGGTCAAAAAGTGTTTATCTCACTGAGTTGAAGCTTTTTTGCAACAGAGTGTAAATAACTAAAGATTGCTTTCTAGCAGCTTGCTGGTGCTGAAATATGTTGAAAAGGGCTTGATTCTGCATAATATAAGTCAAAATCATTGTGATCCTGCAACATTTTGAAAAGCTATAGCCATATGGTCAAAAAGTGTTTATCTCACTGAGTTGAAGCTTTTTTGCAACAGAGTGACAATAACTAAAGATTCCTTTCTAGCAGCTTGCTGGTGCTGAAATATGTTGAAAAGGGCATGATTCTGCATAATATAAGTCAAAATCATTGTGATCCTGCAACATTTTGAAAAGCTATAGCCATATGGTCAAAAAGTGTTTATCTCACTGAGTTGAAGCTTTTTTGCAACAGAGTGTAAATAACTAAAGATTGCTTTCTAGCAGCTTGCTGGTGCTGAAATATGTTGAAAAGGGCTTGATTCTGCATAATATAAGTCAAAATCATTGTGATCCTGCAACATTTTGAAAAGCTATAGCCATATGGTCAAAAAGTGTTTATCTCACTGAGTTGAAGCTTTTTTGCAACAGAGTGTAAATAACTAAAGAATGCTTTCTAGCAGCTTGCTGGTGCTGAAATATGTTGAAAAGGGCTTGATTCTGCATAATATAAGTCAAAATCATTGTGATCCTGTAACATTTTGATTAGATATAGCCATATGGTCAAAAAGTGTTTATCTCACTGAGTTGAAGCTTTTTTGCAACAGAGTGACAATAACTAAAGATTCCTTTCTAGCAGCTTGCTGGTGCTGAAATATGTTGAAAAGGGCATTATTCTGCATAATATAAGTCAAAATCATTGTGATCCTGCAACATTTTGATTAGATATAGCCATATGGTCAAAAAGTGTTTATCTCACTGAGTTGAAGCTTTTTTGCAACAGAGTGTAAATAACTAAAGATTGCTTTCTAGCAGCTTGCTGGTGCTGAAATATGTTGAAAAGGGCTTGATTCTGCATAATATAAGTCAAAATCATTGTGATCCTGCAACATTTTGAAAAGATATAGCCATATGGTCAAAAAGTGTTTATCTCACTGAGTTGAAGCTTTTTTGCAACAGAGTGACAATAACTAAAGATTCCTTTCTAGCAGCTTGCTGGTGCTGAAATATGTTGAAAAGGGCATTATTCTGCATAATATAAGTCAAAATCATTGTGATCCTGCAACATTTTGATTAGATATAGCCATATGGTCAAAAAGTGTTTATCTCACTGAGTTGAAGCTTTTTTGCAACAGAGTGTAAATAACCAAAGATTCCTTTCTAGCAGCTTGCTGGTGCTGAAATATGTTGAAAAGGGCTTGATTCTGCATAATATAAGTCAAAATCATTGTGATCCTGCAACATTTTAATTAGATATAGCCATATGGTCAAAAAGTGTTTATCTCACTGAGTTGAAGCTTTTTTGCAACAGAGTGTAAATAACCAAAGATTCCTTTCTAGCAGCTTGCTGGTGCTGAAATATGTTGAAAAGGGCTTTATTCTGCATGATATAAGTCAAAATCATTGTGATCCTGCAACATTTTGATTAGATATAGCCATATGGTCAAAAAGTGTTTATCTCACTGAGTTGAAGCTTTTTTGCAACAGAGTGTAAATAACTAAAGATTGCTTTCTAGCAGCTTGCTGGTGCTGAAATATGTTGAAAAGGGCTTGATTCTGCATAATATAAGTCAAAATCATTGTGATCCTGCAACATTTTGAAAAGCTATAGCCATATGGTCAAAAAGTGTTTATCTCACTGAGTTGAAGCTTTTTTGCAACAGAGTGACAATAACTAAAGATTCCTTTCTAGCAGCTTGCTGGTGCTGAAATATGTTGAAAAGGGCATGATTCTGCATAATATAAGTCAAAATCATTGTGATCCTGCAACATTTTTGAAAAGCTATAGCCATATGGTCAAAAAGTGTTTATCTCACTGAGTTGAAGCTTTTTTGCAACAGAGTGTAAATAACTAAAGATTGCTTTCTAGCAGCTTGCTGGTGCTGAAATATGTTGAAAAGGGCTTGATTCTGCATAATATAAGTCAAAATCATTGTGATCCTGCAACATTTTGAAAAGCTATAGCCATATGGTCAAAAAGTGTTTATCTCACTGAGTTGAAGCTTTTTTGCAACAGAGTGTAAATAACTAAAGAATGCTTTCTAGCAGCTTGCTGGTGCTGAAATATGTTGAAAAGGGCTTGATTCTGCATAATATAAGTCAAAATCATTGTGATCCTGTAACATTTTGATTAGATATAGCCATATGGTCAAAAAGTGTTTATCTCACTGAGTTGAAGCTTTTTTGCAACAGAGTGACAATAACTAAAGATTCCTTTCTAGCAGCTTGCTGGTGCTGAAATATGTTGAAAAGGGCATTATTCTGCATAATATAAGTCAAAATCATTGTGATCCTGCAACATTTTGATTAGATATAGCCATATGGTCAAAAAGTGTTTATCTCACTGAGTTGAAGCTTTTTTGCAACAGAGTGTAAATAACTAAAGATTGCTTTCTAGCAGCTTGCTGGTGCTGAAATATGTTGAAAAGGGCTTGATTCTGCATAATATAAGTCAAAATCATTGTGATCCTGCAACATTTTGAAAAGATATAGCCATATGGTCAAAAAGTGTTTATCTCACTGAGTTGAAGCTTTTTTGCAACAGAGTGTAAATAACTAAAGATTGCTTTCTAGCAGCTTGCTGGTGCTGAAATATGTTGAAAAGGGCTTGATTCTGCATAATATAAGTCAAAATCATTGTGATCCTGCAACATTTTGAAAAGATATAGCCATATGGTCAAAAAGTGTTTATCTCACTGAGTTGAAGCTTTTTTGCAACAGAGTGTAAATAACTAAAGATTGCTTTCTAGCAGCTTGCTGGTGCTGAAATATGTTGAAAAGGGCATTATTCTGTATAATATAAGTCAAAATCATTGTGATCCTGCAACATTTTGATTAGATATAGCCATATGGTCAAAAAGTGTTTATCTCACTGAGTTGAAGCTTTTTTGCAACAGAGTGACAATAACTAAAGATTCCTTTCTAGCAGCTTGCTGGTGCTGAAATATGTTGAAAAGGGCTTGATTCTGCATAATATAAGTCAAAATCATTGTGATCCTGCAACATTTTGAAAAGATATAGCCATATGGTCAAAAAGTGTTTATCTCACTGAGTTGAAGCTTTTTTGCAACAGAGTGTAAATAACTAAAGATTGCTTTCTAGCAGCTTGCTGGTGCTGAAATATGTTGAAAAGGGCTTGATTCTGCATAATATAAGTCAAAATCATTGTGATCCTGCAACATTTTGAAAAGCTATAGCCATATGGTCAAAAAGTGTTTATCTCACTGAGTTGAAGCTTTTTTGCAACAGAGTGACAGTAACTAAAGATTCCTTTCTAGCAGCTTGCTGGTGCTGAAATATGTTGAAAAGGGCTTGATTCTGCATAATATAAGTCAAAATCATTGTGATCCTGCAACATTTTGAAAAGATATAGCCATATGGTCAAAAAGTGTTTATCTCACTGAGTTGAAGCTTTTTTGCAACAGAGTGTAAATAACTAAAGATTGCTTTCTAGCAGCTTGCTGGTGCTGAAATATGTTGAAAAGGGCATTATTCTGTATAATATAAGTCAAAATCATTGTGATCCTGCAACATTTTGATTAGATATAGCCATATGGTCAAAAAGTGTTTATCTCACTGAGTTGAAGCTTTTTTGCAACAGAGTGACAATAACTAAAGATTCCTTTCTAGCAGCTTGCTGGTGCTGAAATATGTTGAAAAGGGCTTGATTCTGCATAATATAAGTCAAAATCATTGTGATCCTGCAACATTTTGAAAAGATATAGCCATATGGTCAAAAAGTGTTTATCTCACTGAGTTGAAGCTTTTTTGCAACAGAGTGTAAATAACTAAAGATTGCTTTCTAGCAGCTTGCTGGTGCTGAAATATGTTGAAAAGGGCTTGATTCTGCATAATATAAGTCAAAATCATTGTGATCCTGCAACATTTTGAAAAGCTATAGCCATATGGTCAAAAAGTGTTTATCTCACTGAGTTGAAGCTTTTTTGCAACAGAGTGACAGTAACTAAAGATTCCTTTCTAGCAGCTTGCTGGTGCTGAAATATGTTGAAAAGGGCTTGATTCTGCATAATATAAGTCAAAATCATTGTGATCCTGCAACATTTTGAAAAGCTATAGCCATATGATCAAAAAGTGTTTATCTCACTGAGTTGAAGCTTTTTTGCAACAGAGTGTAAATAACTAAAGATTGCTTTCTAGCAGCTTGCTGGTGCTGAAATATGTTGAAAAGGGCTTGATTCTGCATAATATAAGTCAAAATCATTGTGATCCTGTAACATTTTGATTAGATATAGCCATATGGTCAAAAAGTGTTTATCTCACTGAGTTGAAGCTTTTTTGCAACAGAGTGACAATAACTAAAGATTCCTTTCTAGCAGCTTGCTGGTGCTGAAATATGTTGAAAAGGGCATGATTCTGCATAATATAAGTCAAAATCATTGTGATCCTGCAACATTTTGATTAGATATAGCCATATGGTCAAAAAGTGTTTATCTCACTGAGTTGAAGCTTTTTTGCAACAGAGTGACAATAACTAAAGATTCCTTTCTAGCAGCTTGCTGGTGCTGAAATATGTTGAAAAGGGCTTGATTCTGCATAATATAAGTCAAAATCATTGTGATCCTGCAACAGTTTGATTAGATATAGCCATATGGTCAAAAAGTGTTTATCTCACTGAGTTGAAGCTTTTTTGCAACAGAGTGTAAATAACCAAAGATTCCTTTCTAGCAGCTTGCTGGTGCTGAAATATGTTGAAAAGGGCTTGATTCTGCATAATATAAGTCAAAATCATTGTGATCCTGCAACATTTTAAAAAGATATAGCCATATGGTCAAAAAGTGTTTATCTCACTGAGTTGAAGCTTTTTTGCAACAGAGTGTAAATAACTAAAGATTGCTTTCTAGCAGCTTGCTGGTGCTGAAATATGTTGAAAAGGGCTTGATTCTGCATAATATAAGTCAAAATCATTGTGATCCTGCAACATTTTGAAAAGCTATAGCCATATGGTCAAAAAGTGTTTATCTCACTGAGTTGAAGCTTTTTTGCAACAGAGTGTAAATAACTAAAGATTGCTTTCTAGCAGCTTGCTGGTGCTGAAATATGTTGAAAAGGGCTTGATTCTGCATAATATAAGTCAAAATCATTGTGATCCTGTAACATTTTGATTAGATATAGCCATATGGTCAAAAAGTGTTTATCTCACTGAGTTGAAGCTTTTTTGCAACAGAGTGACAATAACTAAAGATTCCTTTCTAGCAGCTTGCTGGTGCTGAAATATGTTGAAAAGGGCATTATTCTGCATAATATAAGTCAAAATCATTGTGATCCTGCAACATTTTGATTAGATATAGCCATATGGTCAAAAAGTGTTTATCTCACTGAGTTGAAGCTTTTTTGCAACAGAGTGTAAATAACCAAAGATTCCTTTCTAGCAGCTTGCTGGTGCTAAAATATGTTGAAAAGGGCATTATTCTGCATAATATAAGTCAAAATCATTGTGATCCTGCAACATTTTGAAAAGCTATAGCCATATGGTCAAAAAGTGTTTATCTCACTGAGTTGAAGCTTTTTTGCAACAGAGTGTAAATAACTAAAGATTGCTTTCTAGCAGCTTGCTGGTGCTGAAATATGTTGAAAAGGGCTTGATTCTGCATAATATAAGTCAAAATCATTGTGATCCTGTAACATTTTGATTAGATATAGCCATATGGTCAAAAAGTGTTTATCTCACTGAGTTGAAGCTTTTTTGCAACAGAGTGACAATAACTAAAGATTCCTTTCTAGCAGCTTGCTGGTGCTGAAATATGTTGAAAAGGGCATTATTCTGCATAATATAAGTCAAAATCATTGTGATCCTGCAACATTTTGATTAGATATAGCCATATGGTCAAAAAGTGTTTATCTCACTGAGTTGAAGCTTTTTTGCAACAGAGTGTAAATAACCAAAGATTCCTTTCTAGCAGCTTGCTGGTGCTGAAATATGTTGAAAAGGGCTTGATTCTGCATAATATAAGTCAAAATCATTGTGATCCTGCAACATTTTGAAAAGCTATAGCCATATGGTCAAAAAGTGTTTATCTCACTGAGTTGAAGCTTTTTTGCAACAGAGTGACAATAACTAAAGATTCCTTTCTAGCAGCTTGCTGGTGCTGAAATATGTTGAAAAGGGCATGATTCTGCATAATATAAGTCAAAATCATTGTGATCCTGCAACATTTTGAAAAGCTATAGCCATATGGTCAAAAAGTGTTTATCTCACTGAGTTGAAGCTTTTTTGCAACAGAGTGACAATAACTAAAGATTCCTTTCTAGCAGCTTGCTGGTGCTGAAATATGTTGAAAAGGGCTTGATTCTGCATAATATAAGTCAAAATCATTGTGATCCTGCAACATTTTGAAAAGATATAGCCATATGGTCAAAAAGTGTTTATCTCACTGAGTTGAAGCTTTTTTGCAACAGAGTGTAAATAACTAAAGATTGCTTTCTAGCAGCTTGCTGGTGCTGAAATATGTTGAAAAGGGCATTATTCTGTATAATATAAGTCAAAATCATTGTGATCCTGCAACATTTTGATTAGATATAGCCATATGGTCAAAAAGTGTTTATCTCACTGAGTTGAAGCTTTTTTGCAACAGAGTGACAATAACTAAAGATTCCTTTCTAGCAGCTTGCTGGTGCTGAAATATGTTGAAAAGGGCTTGATTCTGCATAATATAAGTCAAAATCATTGTGATCCTGCAACATTTTGAAAAGATATAGCCATATGGTCAAAAAGTGTTTATCTCACTGAGTTGAAGCTTTTTTGCAACAGAGTGTAAATAACTAAAGATTGCTTTCTAGCAGCTTGCTGGTGCTGAAATATGTTGAAAAGGGCTTGATTCTGCATAATATAAGTCAAAATCATTGTGATCCTGCAACATTTTGAAAAGCTATAGCCATATGGTCAAAAAGTGTTTATCTCACTGAGTTGAAGCTTTTTTGCAACAGAGTGACAGTAACTAAAGATTCCTTTCTAGCAGCTTGCTGGTGCTGAAATATGTTGAAAAGGGCTTGATTCTGCATAATATAAGTCAAAATCATTGTGATCCTGCAACATTTTGAAAAGCTATAGCCATATGATCAAAAAGTGTTTATCTCACTGAGTTGAAGCTTTTTTGCAACAGAGTGTAAATAACTAAAGATTGCTTTCTAGCAGCTTGCTGGTGCTGAAATATGTTGAAAAGGGCTTGATTCTGCATAATATAAGTCAAAATCATTGTGATCCTGTAACATTTTGATTAGATATAGCCATATGGTCAAAAAGTGTTTATCTCACTGAGTTGAAGCTTTTTTGCAACAGAGTGACAATAACTAAAGATTCCTTTCTAGCAGCTTGCTGGTGCTGAAATATGTTGAAAAGGGCATGATTCTGCATAATATAAGTCAAAATCATTGTGATCCTGCAACATTTTGATTAGATATAGCCATATGGTCAAAAAGTGTTTATCTCACTGAGTTGAAGCTTTTTTGCAACAGAGTGACAATAACTAAAGATTCCTTTCTAGCAGCTTGCTGGTGCTGAAATATGTTGAAAAGGGCTTGATTCTGCATAATATAAGTCAAAATCATTGTGATCCTGCAACAGTTTGATTAGATATAGCCATATGGTCAAAAAGTGTTTATCTCACTGAGTTGAAGCTTTTTTGCAACAGAGTGTAAATAACCAAAGATTCCTTTCTAGCAGCTTGCTGGTGCTGAAATATGTTGAAAAGGGCTTGATTCTGCATAATATAAGTCAAAATCATTGTGATCCTGCAACATTTTAAAAAGATATAGCCATATGGTCAAAAAGTGTTTATCTCACTGAGTTGAAGCTTTTTTGCAACAGAGTGTAAATAACTAAAGATTGCTTTCTAGCAGCTTGCTGGTGCTGAAATATGTTGAAAAGGGCTTGATTCTGCATAATATAAGTCAAAATCATTGTGATCCTGCAACATTTTGAAAAGCTATAGCCATATGGTCAAAAAGTGTTTATCTCACTGAGTTGAAGCTTTTTTGCAACAGAGTGTAAATAACTAAAGATTGCTTTCTAGCAGCTTGCTGGTGCTGAAATATGTTGAAAAGGGCTTGATTCTGCATAATATAAGTCAAAATCATTGTGATCCTGTAACATTTTGATTAGATATAGCCATATGGTCAAAAAGTGTTTATCTCACTGAGTTGAAGCTTTTTTGCAACAGAGTGACAATAACTAAAGATTCCTTTCTAGCAGCTTGCTGGTGCTGAAATATGTTGAAAAGGGCATTATTCTGCATAATATAAGTCAAAATCATTGTGATCCTGCAACATTTTGATTAGATATAGCCATATGGTCAAAAAGTGTTTATCTCACTGAGTTGAAGCTTTTTTGCAACAGAGTGTAAATAACCAAAGATTCCTTTCTAGCAGCTTGCTGGTGCTAAAATATGTTGAAAAGGGCATTATTCTGCATAATATAAGTCAAAATCATTGTGATCCTGCAACATTTTGAAAAGCTATAGCCATATGGTCAAAAAGTGTTTATCTCACTGAGTTGAAGCTTTTTTGCAACAGAGTGTAAATAACTAAAGATTGCTTTCTAGCAGCTTGCTGGTGCTGAAATATGTTGAAAAGGGCTTGATTCTGCATAATATAAGTCAAAATCATTGTGATCCTGTAACATTTTGATTAGATATAGCCATATGGTCAAAAAGTGTTTATCTCACTGAGTTGAAGCTTTTTTGCAACAGAGTGACAATAACTAAAGATTCCTTTCTAGCAGCTTGCTGGTGCTGAAATATGTTGAAAAGGGCATTATTCTGCATAATATAAGTCAAAATCATTGTGATCCTGCAACATTTTGAAAAGCTATAGCCATATGGTCAAAAAGTGTTTATCTCACTGAGTTGAAGCTTTTTTGCAACAGAGTGTAAATAACCAAAGATTCCTTTCTAGCAGCTTGCTGGTGCTGAAATATGTTGAAAAGGGCTTGATTCTGCATAATATAAGTCAAAATCATTGTGATCCTGCAACATTTTGAAAAGCTATAGCCATATGGTCAAAAAGTGTTTATCTCACTGAGTTGAAGCTTTTTTGCAACAGAGTGACAATAACTAAAGATTCCTTTCTAGCAGCTTGCTGGTGCTGAAATATGTTGAAAAGGGCATGATTCTGCATAATATAAGTCAAAATCATTGTGATCCTGCAACATTTTGAAAAGCTATAGCCATATGGTCAAAAAGTGTTTATCTCACTGAGTTGAAGCTTTTTTGCAACAGAGTGTAAATAACTAAAGATTGCTTTCTAGCAGCTTGCTGGTGCTGAAATATGTTGAAAAGGGCTTGATTCTGCATAATATAAGTCAAAATCATTGTGATCCTGCAACATTTTGAAAAGCTATAGCCATATGGTCAAAAAGTGTTTATCTCACTGAGTTGAAGCTTTTTTGCAACAGAGTGTAAATAACTAAAGAATGCTTTCTAGCAGCTTGCTGGTGCTGAAATATGTTGAAAAGGGCTTGATTCTGCATAATATAAGTCAAAATCATTGTGATCCTGTAACATTTTGATTAGATATAGCCATATGGTCAAAAAGTGTTTATCTCACTGAGTTGAAGCTTTTTTGCAACAGAGTGACAATAACTAAAGATTCCTTTCTAGCAGCTTGCTGGTGCTGAAATATGTTGAAAAGGGCATTATTCTGCATAATATAAGTCAAAATCATTGTGATCCTGCAACATTTTGATTAGATATAGCCATATGGTCAAAAAGTGTTTATCTCACTGAGTTGAAGCTTTTTTGCAACAGAGTGTAAATAACTAAAGATTGCTTTCTAGCAGCTTGCTGGTGCTGAAATATGTTGAAAAGGGCTTGATTCTGCATAATATAAGTCAAAATCATTGTGATCCTGCAACATTTTGAAAAGATATAGCCATATGGTCAAAAAGTGTTTATCTCACTGAGTTGAAGCTTTTTTGCAACAGAGTGTAAATAACTAAAGATTGCTTTCTAGCAGCTTGCTGGTGCTGAAATATGTTGAAAAGGGCTTGATTCTGCATAATATAAGTCAAAATCATTGTGATCCTGTAACATTTTGAAAAGATATAGCCATATGGTCAAAAAGTGTTTATCTCACTGAGTTGAAGCTTTTTTGCAACAGAGTGTAAATAACTAAAGATTGCTTTCTAGCAGCTTGCTGGTGCTGAAATATGTTGAAAAGGGCATTATTCTGTATAATATAAGTCAAAATCATTGTGATCCTGCAACATTTTGATTAGATATAGCCATATGGTCAAAAAGTGTTTATCTCACTGAGTTGAAGCTTTTTTGCAACAGAGTGACAATAACTAAAGATTCCTTTCTAGCAGCTTGCTGGTGCTGAAATATGTTGAAAAGGGCTTGATTCTGCATAATATAAGTCAAAATCATTGTGATCCTGCAACATTTTGAAAAGATATAGCCATATGGTCAAAAAGTGTTTATCTCACTGAGTTGAAGCTTTTTTGCAACAGAGTGTAAATAACTAAAGATTGCTTTCTAGCAGCTTGCTGGTGCTGAAATATGTTGAAAAGGGCTTGATTCTGCATAATATAAGTCAAAATCATTGTGATCCTGCAACATTTTGAAAAGCTATAGCCATATGGTCAAAAAGTGTTTATCTCACTGAGTTGAAGCTTTTTTGCAACAGAGTGACAGTAACTAAAGATTCCTTTCTAGCAGCTTGCTGGTGCTGAAATATGTTGAAAAGGGCTTGATTCTGCATAATATAAGTCAAAATCATTGTGATCCTGCAACATTTTGAAAAGCTATAGCCATATGATCAAAAAGTGTTTATCTCACTGAGTTGAAGCTTTTTTGCAACAGAGTGTAAATAACTAAAGATTGCTTTCTAGCAGCTTGCTGGTGCTGAAATATGTTGAAAAGGGCTTGATTCTGCATAATATAAGTCAAAATCATTGTGATCCTGTAACATTTTGATTAGATATAGCCATATGGTCAAAAAGTGTTTATCTCACTGAGTTGAAGCTTTTTTGCAACAGAGTGACAATAACTAAAGATTCCTTTCTAGCAGCTTGCTGGTGCTGAAATATGTTGAAAAGGGCATTATTCTGCATAATATAAGTCAAAATCATTGTGATCCTGCAACATTTTGATTAGATATAGCCATATGGTCAAAAAGTGTTTATCTCACTGAGTTGAAGCTTTTTTGCAACAGAGTGACAATAACTAAAGATTCCTTTCTAGCAGCTTGCTGGTGCTGAAATATGTTGAAAAGGGCTTGATTCTGCATAATATAAGTCAAAATCATTGTGATCCTGCAACAGTTTGATTAGATATAGCCATATGGTCAAAAAGTGTTTATCTCACTGAGTTGAAGCTTTTTTGCAACAGAGTGTAAATAACCAAAGATTCCTTTCTAGCAGCTTGCTGGTGCTGAAATATGTTGAAAAGGGCTTGATTCTGCATAATATAAGTCAAAATCATTGTGATCCTGCAACATTTTAAAAAGATATAGCCATATGGTCAAAAAGTGTTTATCTCACTGAGTTGAAGCTTTTTTGCAACAGAGTGTAAATAACTAAAGATTGCTTTCTAGCAGCTTGCTGGTGCTGAAATATGTTGAAAAGGGCTTGATTCTGCATAATATAAGTCAAAATCATTGTGATCCTGCAACATTTTGAAAAGCTATAGCCATATGGTCAAAAAGTGTTTATCTCACTGAGTTGAAGCTTTTTTGCAACAGAGTGTAAATAACTAAAGATTGCTTTCTAGCAGCTTGCTGGTGCTGAAATATGTTGAAAAGGGCATTATTCTGTATAATATAAGTCAAAATCATTGTGATCCTGCAACATTTTGATTAGATATAGCCATATGGTCAAAAAGTGTTTATCTCACTGAGTTGAAGCTTTTTTGCAACAGAGTGACAATAACTAAAGATTCCTTTCTAGCAGCTTGCTGGTGCTGAAATATGTTGAAAAGGGCTTGATTCTGCATAATATAAGTCAAAATCATTGTGATCCTGCAACATTTTGAAAAGATATAGCCATATGGTCAAAAAGTGTTTATCTCACTGAGTTGAAGCTTTTTTGCAACAGAGTGTAAATAACTAAAGATTGCTTTCTAGCAGCTTGCTGGTGCTGAAATATGTTGAAAAGGGCTTGATTCTGCATAATATAAGTCAAAATCATTGTGATCCTGCAACATTTTGAAAAGCTATAGCCATATGGTCAAAAAGTGTTTATCTCACTGAGTTGAAGCTTTTTTGCAACAGAGTGACAGTAACTAAAGATTCCTTTCTAGCAGCTTGCTGGTGCTGAAATATGTTGAAAAGGGCTTGATTCTGCATAATATAAGTCAAAATCATTGTGATCCTGCAACATTTTGAAAAGCTATAGCCATATGATCAAAAAGTGTTTATCTCACTGAGTTGAAGCTTTTTTGCAACAGAGTGTAAATAACTAAAGATTGCTTTCTAGCAGCTTGCTGGTGCTGAAATATGTTGAAAAGGGCTTGATTCTGCATAATATAAGTCAAAATCATTGTGATCCTGTAACATTTTGATTAGATATAGCCATATGGTCAAAAAGTGTTTATCTCACTGAGTTGAAGCTTTTTTGCAACAGAGTGACAATAACTAAAGATTCCTTTCTAGCAGCTTGCTGGTGCTGAAATATGTTGAAAAGGGCATTATTCTGCATAATATAAGTCAAAATCATTGTGATCCTGCAACATTTTGATTAGATATAGCCATATGGTCAAAAAGTGTTTATCTCACTGAGTTGAAGCTTTTTTGCAACAGAGTGACAATAACTAAAGATTCCTTTCTAGCAGCTTGCTGGTGCTGAAATATGTTGAAAAGGGCTTGATTCTGCATAATATAAGTCAAAATCATTGTGATCCTGCAACAGTTTGATTAGATATAGCCATATGGTCAAAAAGTGTTTATCTCACTGAGTTGAAGCTTTTTTGCAACAGAGTGTAAATAACCAAAGATTCCTTTCTAGCAGCTTGCTGGTGCTGAAATATGTTGAAAAGGGCTTGATTCTGCATAATATAAGTCAAATTCATTGTGATCCTGCAACATTTTAAAAAGATATAGCCATATGGTCAAAAAGTGTTTATCTCACTGAGTTGAAGCTTTTTTGCAACAGAGTGTAAATAACTAAAGATTGCTTTCTAGCAGCTTGCTGGTGCTGAAATATGTTGAAAAGGGCTTGATTCTGCATAATATAAGTCAAAATCATTGTGATCCTGCAACATTTTGAAAAGCTATAGCCATATGGTCAAAAAGTGTTTATCTCACTGAGTTGAAGCTTTTTTGCAACAGAGTGTAAATAACTAAAGATTGCTTTCTAGCAGCTTGCTGGTGCTGAAATATGTTGAAAAGGGCTTGATTCTGCATAATATAAGTCAAAATCATTGTGATCCTGTAACATTTTGATTAGATATAGCCATATGGTCAAAAAGTGTTTATCTCACTGAGTTGAAGCTTTTTTGCAACAGAGTGACAATAACTAAAGATTCCTTTCTAGCAGCTTGCTGGTGCTGAAATATGTTGAAAAGGTCATTATTCTGCATAATATAAGTCAAAATCATTGTGATCCTGCAACATTTTGATTAGATATAGCCATATGGTCAAAAAGTGTTTATCTCACTGAGTTGAAGCTTTTTTGCAACAGAGTGTAAATAACCAAAGATTCCTTTCTAGCAGCTTGCTGGTGCTAAAATATGTTGAAAAGGGCATTATTCTGCATAATATAAGTCAAAATCATTGTGATCCTGCAACATTTTGAAAAGCTATAGCCATATGGTCAAAAAGTGTTTATCTCACTGAGTTGAAGCTTTTTTGCAACAGAGTGACAATAACTAAAGATTCCTTTCTAGCAGCTTGCTGGTGCTGAAATATGTTGAAAAGGGCATTATTCTGCATAATATAAGTCAAAATCATTGTGATCCTGCAACATTTTGATTAGATATAGCCATATGGTCAAAAAGTGTTTATCTCACTGAGTTGAAGCTTTTTTGCAACAGAGTGTAAATAACCAAAGATTCCTTTCTAGCAGCTTGCTGGTGCTGAAATATGTTGAAAAGGGCTTGATTCTGCATAATATAAGTCAAAATCATTGTGATCCTGCAACATTTTGAAAAGCTATAGCCATATGGTCAAAAAGTGTTTATCTCACTGAGTTGAAGCTTTTTTGCAACAGAGTGACAATAACTAAAGATTCCTTTCTAGCAGCTTGCTGGTGCTGAAATATGTTGAAAAGGGCATGATTCTGCATAATATAAGTCAAAATCATTGTGATCCTGCAACATTTTGAAAAGCTATAGCCATATGGTCAAAAAGTGTTTATCTCACTGAGTTGAAGCTTTTTTGCAACAGAGTGTAAATAACTAAAGATTGCTTTCTAGCAGCTTGCTGGTGCTGAAATATGTTGAAAAGGGCTTGATTCTGCATAATATAAGTCAAAATCATTGTGATCCTGCAACATTTTGAAAAGCTATAGCCATATGGTCAAAAAGTGTTTATCTCACTGAGTTGAAGCTTTTTTGCAACAGAGTGTAAATAACTAAAGAATGCTTTCTAGCAGCTTGCTGGTGCTGAAATATGTTGAAAAGGGCTTGATTCTGCATAATATAAGTCAAAATCATTGTGATCCTGTAACATTTTGATTAGATATAGCCATATGGTCAAAAAGTGTTTATCTCACTGAGTTGAAGCTTTTTTGCAACAGAGTGACAATAACTAAAGATTCCTTTCTAGCAGCTTGCTGGTGCTGAAATATGTTGAAAAGGGCATTATTCTGCATAATATAAGTCAAAATCATTGTGATCCTGCAACATTTTGATTAGATATAGCCATATGGTCAAAAAGTGTTTATCTCACTGAGTTGAAGCTTTTTTGCAACAGAGTGTAAATAACTAAAGATTGCTTTCTAGCAGCTTGCTGGTGCTGAAATATGTTGAAAAGGGCTTGATTCTGCATAATATAAGTCAAAATCATTGTGATCCTGCAACATTTTGAAAAGATATAGCCATATGGTCAAAAAGTGTTTATCTCACTGAGTTGAAGCTTTTTTGCAACAGAGTGTAAATAACTAAAGATTGCTTTCTAGCAGCTTGCTGGTGCTGAAATATGTTGAAAAGGGCTTGATTCTGCATAATATAAGTCAAAATCATTGTGATCCTGCAACATTTTGAAAAGATATAGCCATATGGTCAAAAAGTGTTTATCTCACTGAGTTGAAGCTTTTTTGCAACAGAGTGTAAATAACTAAAGATTGCTTTCTAGCAGCTTGCTGGTGCTGAAATATGTTGAAAAGGGCATTATTCTGTATAATATAAGTCAAAATCATTGTGATCCTGCAACATTTTGATTAGATATAGCCATATGGTCAAAAAGTGTTTATCTCACTGAGTTGAAGCTTTTTTGCAACAGAGTGACAATAACTAAAGATTCCTTTCTAGCAGCTTGCTGGTGCTGAAATATGTTGAAAAGGGCTTGATTCTGCATAATATAAGTCAAAATCATTGTGATCCTGCAACATTTTGAAAAGATATAGCCATATGGTCAAAAAGTGTTTATCTCACTGAGTTGAAGCTTTTTTGCAACAGAGTGTAAATAACTAAAGATTGCTTTCTAGCAGCTTGCTGGTGCTGAAATATGTTGAAAAGGGCTTGATTCTGCATAATATAAGTCAAAATCATTGTGATCCTGCAACATTTTGAAAAGCTATAGCCATATGGTCAAAAAGTGTTTATCTCACTGAGTTGAAGCTTTTTTGCAACAGAGTGACAGTAACTAAAGATTCCTTTCTAGCAGCTTGCTGGTGCTGAAATATGTTGAAAAGGGCTTGATTCTGCATAATATAAGTCAAAATCATTGTGATCCTGCAACATTTTGAAAAGCTATAGCCATATGATCAAAAAGTGTTTATCTCACTGAGTTGAAGCTTTTTTGCAACAGAGTGTAAATAACTAAAGATTGCTTTCTAGCAGCTTGCTGGTGCTGAAATATGTTGAAAAGGGCTTGATTCTGCATAATATAAGTCAAAATCATTGTGATCCTGTAACATTTTGATTAGATATAGCCATATGGTCAAAAAGTGTTTATCTCACTGAGTTGAAGCTTTTTTGCAACAGAGTGACAATAACTAAAGATTCCTTTCTAGCAGCTTGCTGGTGCTGAAATATGTTGAAAAGGGCATTATTCTGCATAATATAAGTCAAAATCATTGTGATCCTGCAACATTTTGATTAGATATAGCCATATGGTCAAAAAGTGTTTATCTCACTGAGTTGAAGCTTTTTTGCAACAGAGTGACAATAACTAAAGATTCCTTTCTAGCAGCTTGCTGGTGCTGAAATATGTTGAAAAGGGCTTGATTCTGCATAATATAAGTCAAAATCATTGTGATCCTGCAACAGTTTGATTAGATATAGCCATATGGTCAAAAAGTGTTTATCTCACTGAGTTGAAGCTTTTTTGCAACAGAGTGTAAATAACTAAAGATTCCTTTCTAGCAGCTTGCTGGTGCTGAAATATGTTGAAAAGGGCTTGATTCTGCATAATATAAGTCAAAATCATTGTGATCCTGCAACATTTTAAAAAGATATAGCCATATGGTCAAAAAGTGTTTATCTCACTGAGTTGAAGCTTTTTTGCAACAGAGTGTAAATAACTAAAGATTGCTTTCTAGCAGCTTGCTGGTGCTGAAATATGTTGAAAAGGGCTTGATTCTGCATAATATAAGTCAAAATCATTGTGATCCTGCAACATTTTGAAAAGCTATAGCCATATGGTCAAAAAGTGTTTATCTCACTGAGTTGAAGCTTTTTTGCAACAGAGTGTAAATAACTAAAGATTGCTTTCTAGCAGCTTGCTGGTGCTGAAATATGTTGAAAAGGGCTTGATTCTGCATAATATAAGTCAAAATCATTGTGATCCTGTAACATTTTGATTAGATATAGCCATATGGTCAAAAAGTGTTTATCTCACTGAGTTGAAGCTTTTTTGCAACAGAGTGACAATAACTAAAGATTCCTTTCTAGCAGCTTGCTGGTGCTGAAATATGTTGAAAAGGGCATTATTCTGCATAATATAAGTCAAAATCATTGTGATCCTGCAACATTTTGATTAGATATAGCCATATGGTCAAAAAGTGTTTATCTCACTGAGTTGAAGCTTTTTTGCAACAGAGTGTAAATAACCAAAGATTCCTTTCTAGCAGCTTGCTGGTGCTAAAATATGTTGAAAAGGGCATTATTCTGCATAATATAAGTCAAAATCATTGTGATCCTGCAACATTTTGAAAAGCTATAGCCATATGGTCAAAAAGTGTTTATCTCACTGAGTTGAAGCTTTTTTGCAACAGAGTGTAAATAACTAAAGAATGCTTTCTAGCAGCTTGCTGGTGCTGAAATATGTTGAAAAGGGCTTGATTCTGCATAATATAAGTCAAAATCATTGTGATCCTGTAACATTTTGATTAGATATAGCCATATGGTCAAAAAGTGTTTATCTCACTGAGTTGAAGCTTTTTTGCAACAGAGTGACAATAACTAAAGATTCCTTTCTAGCAGCTTGCTGGTGCTGAAATATGTTGAAAAGGGCATTATTCTGCATAATATAAGTCAAAATCATTGTGATCCTGCAACAGTTTGATTAGATATAGCCATATGGTCAAAAAGTGTTTATCTCACTGAGTTGAAGCTTTTTTGCAACAGAGTGACAATAACTAAAGATTCCTTTCTAGCAGCTTGCTGGTGCTGAAATATGTTGAAAAGGGCATGATTCTGCATAAAATAAGTCAAAATCATTGTGATCCTGCAACATTTTGAAAAGATATAGCCATATGGTCAAAAAGTGTTTATCTCACTGAGTTGAAGCTTTTTTGCAACAGAGTGACAATAACTAAAGATTCCTTTCTAGCAGCTTGCTGGTGCTAAAATATGTTGAAAAGGGCATTATTCTGCATAATATAAGTCAAAATCATTGTGATCCTGCAACATTTTGAAAAGCTATAGCCATATGGTCAAAAAGTGTTTATCTCACTGAGTTGAAGCTTTTTTGCAACAGAGTGTAAATAACTAAAGATTGCTTTCTAGCAGCTTGCTGGTGCTGAAATATGTTGAAAAGGGCTTGATTCTGCATAATATAAGTCAAAATCATTGTGATCCTGTAACATTTTGATTAGATATAGCCATATGGTCAAAAAGTGTTTATCTCACTGAGTTGAAGCTTTTTTGCAACAGAGTGTAAATAACTAAAGATTGCTTTCTAGCAGCTTGCTGGTGCTGAAATATGTTGAAAAGGGCTTGATTCTGCATAATATAAGTCAAAATCATTGTGATCCTGCAACATTTTGAAAAGATATAGCCATATGGTCAAAAAGTGTTTATCTCACTGAGTTGAAGCTTTTTTGCAACAGAGTGTAAATAACTAAAGATTGCTTTCTAGCAGCTTGCTGGTGCTGAAATATGTTGAAAAGGGCTTGATTCTGCATAATATAAGTCAAAATCATTGTGATCCTGCAACATTTTGAAAAGCTATAGCCATATGGTCAAAAAGTGTTTATCTCACTGAGTTGAAGCTTTTTTGCAACAGAGTGACAATAACTAAAGATTGCTTTCTAGCAGCTTGCTGGTGCTGAAATATGTTGAAAAGGGCATTATTCTGCATGATATAAGTCAAAATCATTGTGATTCTGCAACATTTTGATTAGATATAGCCATATGGTCAAAAAGTGTTTATCTCATTGAGTTGAAGCTTTTTTGCAACAGAGTGTAAATAACCAAAGATTCCTTTCTAGCAGCTTGCTGGTGCTTAAATATGTTGAAAAGGGCTTGATTCTGCATAATATAAGTCAAAATCATTGTGATCCTGCAACATTTTGATTAGATATAGACATATGGTCAAAAAGTGTTTATCTCACTGAGTTGAAGCTTTTTTGCAAAAGAGTGACAATAACTAAAGATTCCTTTCTAGCAGCTTGCTGGTGCTGAAATATGTTGAAAAGGGCTTGATTCTTCATAATATAAGTCAAAATCATTGTGATCCTGCAACATTTTGATTAGATATAGCCATATGGTCAAAAAGTGTTTATCTCACTGAGTTGAAGCTTTTTTGCAACAGAGT
The DNA here is from genome assembly GCF_037954325.1 of Fistularia commersonii. Classification (NCBI taxonomy): domain Eukaryota; kingdom Metazoa; phylum Chordata; class Actinopteri; order Syngnathiformes; family Fistulariidae; genus Fistularia; species Fistularia commersonii. The sequence continues at coordinate 6,329 of NW_028234092.1, read as the reverse complement.
GACAATAACTAAAGATTCCTTTCTAGCAGCTTGCTGGTGCTGAAATATGTTGAAAAGGGCTTGATTCTGCATAATATAAGTCACAATCATTGTGATCCTGCAACATTTTAATTAGATATAGCCATATGGTCAAAAAGTGTTTATCTCACTGAGTTGAAGCTTTTTTGCAACAGAGGGACAATAACTAAAGATTCCTTTCTAGCAGCTTGCTGGTGCTGAAATATGTTGAAAAGGGCATTATTCTGCATAATATAAGTCAAAATCATTGTGATCCTGCAACATTTTGATTAGATATAGCCATATGGTCAAAAAGTGTTTATCTCACTGAGTTGAAGCTTTTTTGCAACAGAGTGTAAATAACCAAATATTCCTTTCTAGCAGCTTGCTGGTGCTGAAATATGTTGAAAAGGGCTTGATTCTGCATAATATAAGTCAAAATCATTGTGATCCTGCAACATTTTGAGTAGATATAGCCATATGGTCAAAAAGTGTTTATCTCACTGAGTTGAAGCTTTTTTGCAACAGAGTGACAATAACTAAAGATTCCTTTCTAGCAGCTTGCTGGTGCTGAAATATGTTGAAAAGGGCATTATTCTGCATAATATAAGTCAAAATCATTGTGATCCTGCAACAGTTTGATTAGATATAGCCATATGGTCAAAAAGTGTTTATCTCACTGAGTTGAAGCTTTTTTGCAACAGAGTGACAATAACTAAAGATTCCTTTCTAGCAGCTTGCTGGTGCTGAAATATGTTGAAAAGGGCATGATTCTGCATAAAATAAGTCAAAATCATTGTGATCCTGCAACATTTTAATTAGATATAGCCATATGGTCAAAAAGTGTTTATCTCACTGAGTTGAAGCTGTTTTGCAACAGAGTGTAAATAACCAAAGATTCCTTTCTAGCAGCTTGCTGGTGCTGAAATATGTTGAAAAGGGCTTGATTCTGCATAATATAAGTCAAAATCATTGTGATCCTGCAACATTTTGAAAAGATATAGCCATATGGTCAAAAAGTGTTTATCTCACTGAGTTGAAGCTTTTTTGCAACAGAGTGTAAATAACTAAAGATTGCTTTCTAGCAGCTTGCTGGTGCTGAAATATGTTGAAAAGGGCTTGATTCTGCATAATATAAGTCAAAATCATTGTGATCCTGCAACATTTTGAAAAGATATAGCCATATGGTCAAAAAGTGTTTATCTCACTGAGTTGAAGCTTTTTTGCAACAGAGTGTAAATAACTAAAGATTGCTTTCTAGCAGCTTGCTGGTGCTGAAATATGTTGAAAAGGGCTTGATTCTGCATAATATAAGTCAAAATCATTGTGATCCTGCAACATTTTGAAAAGCTATAGCCATATGGTCAAAAAGTGTTTATCTCACTGAGTTGAAGCTTTTTTGCAACAGAGTGTAAATAACTAAAGATTGCTTTCTAGCAGCTTGCTGGTGCTGAAATATGTTGAAAAGGGCTTGATTCTGCATAATATAAGTCAAAATCATTGTGATCCTGCAACATTTTAATTAGATATAGCCATATGGTCAAAAAGTGTTTATCTCACTGAGTTGAAGCTTTTTTGCAACAGAGTGTAAATAACCAAAGATTCCTTTCTAGCAGCTTGCTGGTGCTGAAATATGTTGAAAAGGGCTTTATTCTGCATGATATAAGTCAAAATCATTGTGATCCTGCAACAGTTTGATTAGATATAGCCATATGGTCAAAAAGTGTTTATCTCACTGAGTTGAAGCTTTTTTGCAACAGAGTGTAAATAACCAAAGATTACTTTTTAGCAGCTTGCTGGTGCTGAAATATGTTGAAAAGGGCTTGATTCTGCATAATATAAGTCAAAATCATTGTGATCCTGCAACATTTTGAAAAGCTATAGCCATATGGTCAAAAAGTGTTTATCTCACTGAGTTGAAGCTTTTTTGAAACAGAGTGACAATAACTAAAGATTCCTTTCTAGCAGCTTGCTGGTGCTGAAATGTGTTGAAAAGGGCTTGATTCTTCATAATATAAGTCAAAATCATTGTGATCCTGCAACATTTTGATTAGATATAGCCATATGGTCAAAAAGTGTTTATCTCACTGAGTTGAAGCTTTTTTGCAACAGAGTGACAATAACTAAAGATTCCTTTCTAGCAGCTTGCTGGTGCTGAAATATGTTGAAAAGGGCTTGATTCTGCATAATATAAGTCAAAATCATTGTGATCCTGCAACATTTTAATTAGATATAGCCATATGGTCAAAAAGTGTTTATCTCACTGAGTTGAAGCTTTTTTGCAACAGAGGGACAATAACTAAAGATTCCTTTCTAGCAGCTTGCTGGTGCTTCAATATGTTGAAAAGGGCATTATTCTGCATAATATAAGTCAAAATCATTGTGATCCTGCAACATTTTGATTAGATATAGCCATATGGTCAAAAAGTGTTTATCTCACTGAGTTGAAGCTTTTTTGCAACAGAGTGTAAATAACCAAATAATCCTTTCTAGCAGCTTGCTGGTGCTGAAATACGTTGAAAAGGGCTTGATTCTGCATAATATAAGTCAAAATCATTGTGATCCTGCAACATTTTGATTAGATATAGACATATGGTCAAAAAGTGTTTATCTCACTGAGTTGAAGCTTTTTTGCAACAGAGTGACAATAACTAAAGATTCCTTTCTAGCAGCTTGCTGGTGCTGAAATATGTTGAAAAGGGCTTGATTCTGCATAATATAAGTCAAAATCATTGTGATCCTGCAACATTTTGAAAAGCTATAGCCATATGATCAAAAAGTGTTTATCTCACTGAGTTGAAGCTTTTTTGCAACAGAGTGTAAATAACTAAAGATTGCTTTCTAGCAGCTTGCTGGTGCTGAAATATGTTGAAAAGGGCATTATTCTGCATAATATAAGTCAAAATCATTGTGATCCTGCAACAGTTTGATTAGATATAGCCATATGGTCAAAAAGTGTTTATCTCACTGAGTTGAAGCTTTTTTGCAACAGAGTGACAATAACTAAAGATTCCTTTCTAGCAGCTTGCTGGTGCTGAAATATGTTGAAAAGGGCATGATTCTGCATAAAATAAGTCAAAATCATTGTGATCCTGCAACATTTTGAAAAGATATAGCCATATGGTCAAAAAGTGTTTATCTCACTGAGTTGAAGCTTTTTTGCAACAGAGTGACAATAACTAAAGATTCCTTTCTAGCAGCTTGCTGGTGCTAAAATATGTTGAAAAGGGCATTATTCTGCATAATATAAGTCAAAATCATTGTGATCCTGCAACATTTTGAAAAGCTATAGCCATATGGTCAAAAAGTGTTTATCTCACTGAGTTGAAGCTTTTTTGCAACAGAGTGTAAATAACTAAAGATTGCTTTCTAGCAGCTTGCTGGTGCTGAAATATGTTGAAAAGGGCTTGATTCTGCATAATATAAGTCAAAATCATTGTGATCCTGTAACATTTTGATTAGATATAGCCATATGGTCAAAAAGTGTTTATCTCACTGAGTTGAAGCTTTTTTGCAACAGAGTGTAAATAACTAAAGATTGCTTTCTAGCAGCTTGCTGGTGCTGAAATATGTTGAAAAGGGCTTGATTCTGCATAATATAAGTCAAAATCATTGTGATCCTGCAACATTTTGAAAAGATATAGCCATATGGTCAAAAAGTGTTTATCTCACTGAGTTGAAGCTTTTTTGCAACAGAGTGTAAATAACTAAAGATTGCTTTCTAGCAGCTTGCTGGTGCTGAAATATGTTGAAAAGGGCTTGATTCTGCATAATATAAGTCAAAATCATTGTGATCCTGCAACATTTTGAAAAGCTATAGCCATATGGTCAAAAAGTGTTTATCTCACTGAGTTGAAGCTTTTTTGCAACAGAGTGACAATAACTAAAGATTGCTTTCTAGCAGCTTGCTGGTGCTGAAATATGTTGAAAAGGGCATTATTCTGCATGATATAAGTCAAAATCATTGTGATTCTGCAACATTTTGATTAGATATAGCCATATGGTCAAAAAGTGTTTATCTCATTGAGTTGAAGCTTTTTTGCAACAGAGTGTAAATAACCAAAGATTCCTTTCTAGCAGCTTGCTGGTGCTTAAATATGTTGAAAAGGGCTTGATTCTGCATAATATAAGTCAAAATCATTGTGATCCTGCAACATTTTGATTAGATATAGACATATGGTCAAAAAGTGTTTATCTCACTGAGTTGAAGCTTTTTTGCAAAAGAGTGACAATAACTAAAGATTCCTTTCTAGCAGCTTGCTGGTGCTGAAATATGTTGAAAAGGGCTTGATTCTTCATAATATAAGTCAAAATCATTGTGATCCTGCAACATTTTGATTAGATATAGCCATATGGTCAAAAAGTGTTTATCTCACTGAGTTGAAGCTTTTTTGCAACAGAGTGACAATAACTAAAGATTCCTTTCTAGCAGCTTGCTGGTGCTGAAATATGTTGAAAAGGGCTTGATTCTGCATAATATAAGTCACAATCATTGTGATCCTGCAACATTTTAATTAGATATAGCCATATGGTCAAAAAGTGTTTATCTCACTGAGTTGAAGCTTTTTTGCAACAGAGGGACAATAACTAAAGATTCCTTTCTAGCAGCTTGCTGGTGCTGAAATATGTTGAAAAGGGCATTATTCTGCATAATATAAGTCAAAATCATTGTGATCCTGCAACATTTTGATTAGATATAGCCATATGGTCAAAAAGTGTTTATCTCACTGAGTTGAAGCTTTTTTGCAACAGAGTGTAAATAACCAAATATTCCTTTCTAGCAGCTTGCTGGTGCTGAAATATGTTGAAAAGGGCTTGATTCTGCATAATATAAGTCAAAATCATTGTGATCCTGCAACATTTTGAGTAGATATAGCCATATGGTCAAAAAGTGTTTATCTCACTGAGTTGAAGCTTTTTTGCAACAGAGTGACAATAACTAAAGATTCCTTTCTAGCAGCTTGCTGGTGCTGAAATATGTTGAAAAGGGCATTATTCTGCATAATATAAGTCAAAATCATTGTGATCCTGCAACATTTTAATTCGATATAGCCATATGGTCAAAAAGTGTTTATCTCACTGAGTTGAAGCTTTTTTGCAACAGAGTGACAATAACTAAAGATTCCTTTCTAGCAGCTTGCTGGTGCTGAAATATGTTGAAAAGGGCATGATTCTGCATAAAATAAGTCAAAATCATTGTGATCCTGCAACATTTTAATTAGATATAGCCATATGGTCAAAAAGTGTTTATCTCACTGAGTTGAAGCTGTTTTGCAACAGAGTGTAAATAACCAAAAGATTCCTTTCTAGCAGCTTGCTGGTGCTGAAATATGTTGAAAAGGGCTTGATTCTGCATAATATAAGTCAAAATCATTGTGATCCTGCAACATTTTGAAAAGATATAGCCATATGGTCAAAAAAGTGTTTATCTCACTGAGTTGAAGCTTTTTTGCAACAGAGTGTAAATAACTAAAGATTGCTTTCTAGCAGCTTGCTGGTGCTGAAATATGTTGAAAAAGGGCTTGATTCTGCATAATATAAGTCAAAAATCATTGTGATCCTGCAACATTTTGAAAAGATATAGCCATATTGGTCAAAAAGTGTTTATCTCACTGAGTTGAAGCTTTTTTGCAACAGAGTGTAAATAACTAAAGATTGCTTTCTAGCAGCTTGCTGGTGCTGAAATATGTTGAAAAGGGCTTGATTCTGCATAATATAAGTCAAAAATCATTGTGATCCTGCAACATTTTGAAAAGCTATAGCCATATGGTCAAAAAGTGTTTATCTCACTGAGTTGAAGCTTTTTTGCAACAGAGTGTAAATAACTAAAGATTGCTTTCTAGCAGCTTGCTGGTGCTGAAATATGTTGAAAAGGGCTTGATTCTGGCATAATATAAGTCAAAATCATTGTGATCCTGCAACATTTTAATTAGATATAGCCATATGGTCAAAAAGTGTTTATCTCACTGAGTTGAAGCTTTTTTGCAACAGAGTGTAAATAACCAAAGATTCCTTTCTAGCAGCTTGCTGGTGCTGAAATATGTTGAAAAGGGCTTTATTCTGCATGATATAAGTCAAAATCATTGTGATCCTGCAACAGTTTGATTAGATATAGCCATATGGTCAAAAAGTGTTTATCTCACTGAGTTGAAGCTTTTTTGCAACAGAGTGTAAATAACCTAAAGATTACTGTTTTAGCAGCTTGGCTGGTGCTGAAATATGTTGAAAAGGGCTTGATTCTGCATAATATAAGTCAAAATCATTGTGATCCTGCAACATTTTGAAAAGCTATAGCCATTATGGTCAAAAAGTGTTTATCTCACTGGAAGTTG
>NW_028234091.1:42500-55754 GCF_037954325.1 Fistularia commersonii | reverse complement strand
AAATAAAATTAAAAACGAAAAAAAAAAAATTGTGAGGGGAATATAACATGTAATTAAGTTGGCGGTTCACAGGGAATCTCAGACATCAAACTGTTTTTAATTGAACATAAATAGTACACCCAAATATACAAATGTACAAATAAACATAGCAAGGTAGAACTGAATGTCAATGAAACAACCAGGCATGAGGAAGCAACGGACATGAGGACATTTGTTCTGTATGTAATGAGAAGTTAATAGTGTTACAGGTTTGTGAGAAATTTACAGTGCTAGACAAAAAACGAAATTAAAAGGAAATAATTAGATAAATAGATAGACAAATGAAATTAAAACCAAAAAAAAAAAATGCAAGGGGAATACGACATGTAATTAAGTTGGCGATTCACAAGGAATCTCAGACATCAAACTGTATATTTTTTGTTGTTTATATATAAACATATATAAACAAACATATATTGTTTGTTGTTTATTTTTGGGATATATTGAGGAATATTTAATGGAAAGGAGTCACAATCGCTTTTTGACAATGTCGAAGTGTATACGTGGCTATAGAATTTAAAGTTTTCATTAGAAATTATAGCCTCATCTGTAATTTCCTTGTTGTTAAGACGGGCTTAGCTTTGCTCCGCTCCTCCTCTCCTCCGCTCCTCCGCTCTTCCGCTCCGGGCCCTGGAACTCCCGATCCGCGGGACTTCGGTGAATTCCGGGCCAGTTTTTTGCTCTTCTGCTCTCCTCCCCTCCTCCGCTTCTTCGCTCCCCCGCTTTGGACCCTGGAACTCTTGAACAGGGCCGGGCTTCTGCCCTCCGCCTCTCCTCTGCTCATCCGCTCCAGGCCCTGGCACTCCCTGTGATCCAGTCATTCGCATGTGCGTGCCCGGAGGTCCGGGAGCTCCACTCAAACGTCCGGGGGGGATAAGGGTAAGGGGTCCTGCCCCCCCCCCTCGCCGCCTCTGAGAAGAGAAACATCTCCTCCACTCCTCCGCTCATCCGCTGCGGAACCAGGTACTACCGATCCGCCGGACTCAGGCGAATTGCAGAAAGGGGTTTTGCTGTCCTCCGCTCCTCCGCTCCTCCGCTCCTCCGCTCCTCCGCTCCTCCGCTCCTCCGCTCCTCCGCTCCTCCGTTTCGGGCCCTGGAACTCCCGAACCGCTGGACACAAGCGAATCACGGTCCGGGCTTCTGCTCTCCTCCGCTCCTCACCTCATCCGCTCCAGGCCCTGGTACTCCGTGTCCGCGGGAACCCCCCCCAACCCACAAAAACAAACTCTCACACACACACAAACACACGCACACACACACACACACACACACACACACACACAAACACACAAACACACACAGACACACCTGAACTCATCATCGCTGTGCTGATAGCATTGGCCGAAACGTATCCACAACCAAACCAACATTAGCTCATCCAGTCATTCACATATGTGTGTGCCCAGAGGTCCGGGAGCTCCAGTCATAACTCCGGGTGATCTCTGTCCGGAGTAGGCTCACCTTAGCCGGTCTAAGGGGTCCTGCTGCCCCCCAGCTTCCCCGCCTTTGAGAAGAGACACATAACTCCGCTCTTCCGCTTCTCCGCTATGGGCCCTGGTACTCCCGATCCTCCGAACTCAGGTGAATTGCGTGACGTGCTTCTGCTCTCCTATAAGCCCCTACACACTTCGAACACGGCTGTTATCACCCTGTTACTGCATTTCAATGACACCCATTTGCTTTCGATCTCAGTGTCTGCCTCCGTACGGAAAAAGCGGGATGGGTGGGGGGGCATAAGCGCATTCGTGCTGTAAGTAATCAGAAGTTAATAGTGTTAACGGTTTGCGAGAAATTTTTAATGCTAGACAAAAAAAGAAAATTAGAAGGATATAATTAAATAAATAGATAGAAAAATAAAATTAAAAACGAAAAAAAAAAATTGTGAGGGGAATATAACATGTAATTAAGTTGGCGGTTCACAAGGAATCTCAGACATCAAACTGTTTTTAATTGAACATAAATAGTACACCCAAATATACAAATGTACAAATAAACATAGCAAGGTAGAACTGAATGTCAATGAAACAACCAGGGATGAGGAAGCAACGGACATCAGGACATTTGTTCTGTATGTAATGAGAAGTTAATAGTGTTACAGGTTTGTGAGAAATTTACAGTGCGAGACAAAAAAAGAAATTAAAAGGAAGTAATTAAATCAATAGATAGACAAATAAGAAATTAAAACGAAAAAAAAAAAAAAAAATTGCAAGGGGAATGTAACATGTAATCAAGTTGTTTTTTTTGTTTGTTTTTTTTTTTTTACCAAAAAAAAAAGGAACCTCGGACATGGGTAACTATATTTTTTTGTTTTCGGATTTTTCCATAAGTTTTAAGGATTTTTTTTTTTTTTTTTATATTTCAAAATCGTTTATGAAGACATTAAAATTTGGGGAGCATTTTTGCATTCTGTTCTTGTGAATGAAGAACTTGGCCAGGCCTAAAAGAACATTGACACAGAGTTCATCTGTTATGTTGCTTATAAGTAAACAGAATGTTATATCATCTTTTGAGAAGGAAACTGGTGACGATGGAATGAGAAGGAGAAAAAATATATGGTCAGTGGTTTCAATGTTGTCTTCACAAAATGTACAAATATTATCTTCAAAATTAAAGCGTACCCTCGATAATTCCTTAGATGGGTAGATGTCAGTCATAATTTTGAAGTGGGTCTCTTTTGCCTTGGGGGTATGGGTAGAGTCAGATACATGGTTCGCAGCGTGGCAATCGATTCCTCATCAAATTTATTTAAAATATCCTTTTTTTTTTTTTTGACGTCCAGGGAATAAGTTTCCTGTGAAACATTTCCTAATAAAGGAGTTGCCGCGCTTTCTGTCCACAATTGAGATTCCCTGGAGTGATAGTCGGGGTAACTGTGGTTGTACGGTTCGGTGCGTCATTATATTTTTGGTCAGGAATACAAATTGTCGAGGCAGTGCGTTTCGTAACTTTAGCAACTCTAATATGGGAGGCTTGAATCTGTGTGTAGTACAGAACTGCTCATTGTCCAGAGGACTGCCAGTGTCATCCATCAAGTCAATTATCGACCATATACCTTTCTCAAAGCATTCCTTGTAAAACAGAGGTTTGTTGCCATGCAGTACATATCGATTGTTCCAAACTATTATACTGTGTGGTGAGAAATTGTGTACGTATATCATTTTCCAGTATAATAATATTTGTTTATGGAACTCTGAACATTTGACAGGAATCTTGTTGATATCCAAGTCAGAGATAAGCAGAAGACTCAGGCCGCCGACTTTGTTGAATAAGTAGTTTGGAGTACAATACCAGAAAGAACGATGAGGTTTGATCCAGGATTTCAACCAGTTCACCTTCAATGTCCCATTCAAGCAGTCCGACTCTATCACTTTCAGCCCTCCTTCACTTGTTTCTTTCACCATATGTGATTTTTCTTAGATGGTGTGGTCTGTTCCTCCAGATAAAGTTGAAATTGATTTGGTTAACAGATTTTACGAGTTGATTTGGAGCAGCATTGGAATACGCTGGGTATATACATCTGGATAAACACATCCATTTTAGTCAAATATATCCGGCCTAATATTGATAAATCTCTCTGGAGCCATATATTAGAATTAAGCTTTACTTTGATTCAGTTTAGATTCAATGTTCCTGGATTGATTTAACGTTTGGTCCTTGGATAGGAAAATGCTCAAGTATTTTATTTCTGATTTCATAGAAACATCGCTGATTTCCTTTAGTGGCGAGTCATGCAGCGCAAGAAGTTTGCATTTCTTTAAGTTTAATGACAATCCTGAAGCCTTGGAGAATGTTTTGGTTTTTTTCAGCACTTATTGGGACTTGATGTTCATTTTTCAAAACTAAGGTTGTGTCATCTGCCAGCAGGCTAATAACAATTTCTGTCCCCAACATTACTTCTGTCCCACACGTATACACACACACACACACACACACACACACACACACACCTTAATTCCACTCTTTTATATACGCATGTCTGGAGTTCCGGGAGCTCGTTCTCAACGTTCTGGGGATAATCATAGCTGTGCTGATAGCATTGGCCGAAACGTATCCACAACCAAACCGACATTAGCTCATCCACTCATTCACATATGTGTGTGCCCGGAGGTCCGGGAGCTCCAGTCATAAGTCCGGGTGATCTATGTCCGGAGAAGGCTCACATTAGCCACTCTAAGGGGTCCTGCTGCCCCCCAGCTTCCCGGCCTTTGAGAAGAGACACATAACTCCGCTCTTCCGCTTCTCCGCTATGGGCCCTGGTACTCCCGATCCTCCGAACTCAGGTGAATTGCGTGACGTGCTTCTGCTCTCCTATAAGCCCCTACACACTTCGAACACGGCTGTTATCACCCTGTTACTGCATTTCAATGACACCCATTTGCTTTCGATCTCAGTGTCTGCCTCCGTACGGAAAAAGCGGGATGGGTGGGGGGGCATAAGCGCATTCGTGGTGTAAGTAATCAGAAGTTAATAGTGTTAACGGTTTGCGAGAAATTTTTAATGCTAGACAAAAAAAGAAAATTAAAAGGATATAATTAAATAAATAGATAGAAAAATAAAATTAAAAACGAAAAAAAAAAATTGTGAGGGGAATATAACATGTAATTAAGTTGGCGGTTCACAAGGAATCTCAGACATCAAACTGTTTTTAATTGAACATAAATAGTACACCCAAATATACAGATGTACAAATAAACATAGCAAGGTAGAACTGAATGTCAATGAAACAACCAGGGATGAGGAAGCAACGGACATCAGGACATTTGTTCTGTATGTAATGAGAAGTTAATAGTGTTACAGGTTTGTGAGAAATTTACAGTGCGAGACAAAAAAAGAAATTAAAAGGAAGTAATTAAATCAATAGATAGACAAATAAGAAATTAAAACGAAAAAAAAAAAAAAAAATTGCAAGGGGAATGTAACATGTAATCAAGTTGTTTTTTTTGTTTGTTTTTTTTTTTTTACCAAAAAAAAAAGGAACCTCGGACATGGGTAACTATATTTTTTTGTTTTCGGATTTTTCCATAAGTTTTAAGGATTTTTTTTTTTTTTTTTATATTTCAAAATCGTTTATGAAGACATTAAAATTTGGGGAGCATTTTTGCATTCTGTTCTTGTGAATGAAGAACTTGGCCAGGCCTAAAAGAACATTGACACAGAGTTCATCTGTTATGTTGCTTATAAGTAAACAGAATGTTATATCATCTTTTGAGAAGGAAACTGGTGACGATGGAATGAGAAGGAGAAAAAATATATGGTCAGTGGTTTCAATGTTGTCTTCACAAAATGTACAAATATTATCTTCAAAATTAAAGCGTACCCTCGATAATTCCTTAGATGGGTAGATGTCAGTCATAATTTTGAAGTGGGTCTCTTTTGCCTTGGGGGTATGGGTAGAGTCAGATACATGGTTCGCAGCGTGGCAATCGATTCCTCATCAAATTTATTTAAAATATCCTTTTTTTTTTTTTTGACGTCCAGGGAATAAGTTTCCTGTGAAACATTTCCTAATAAAGGAGTTGCCGCGCTTTCTGTCCACAATTGAGATTCCCTGGAGTGATAGTCGGGGTAACTGTGGTTGTACGGTTCGGTGCGTCATTATATTTTTGGTCAGGAATACAAATTGTCGAGGCAGTGCGTTTCGTAACTTTAGCAACTCTAATATGGGAGGCTTGAATCTGTGTGTAGTACAGAACTGCTCATTGTCCAGAGGACTGCCAGTGTCATCCATCAAGTCAATTATCGACCATATACCTTTCTCAAAGCATTCCTTGTAAAACAGAGGTTTGTTGCCATGCAGTACATATCGATTGTTCCAAACTATTATACTGTGTGGTGAGAAATTGTGTACGTATATCATTTTCCAGTATAATAATATTTGTTTATGGAACTCTGAACATTTGACAGGAATCTTGTTGATATCCAAGTCAGAGATAAGCAGAAGACTCAGGCCGCCGACTTTGTTGAATAAGTAGTTTGGAGTACAATACCAGAAAGAACGATGAGGTTTGATCCAGGATTTCAACCAGTTCACCTTCAATGTCCCATTCAAGCAGTCCGACTCTATCACTTTCAGCCCTCCTTCACTTGTTTCTTTCACCATATGTGATTTTTCTTAGATGGTGTGGTCTGTTCCTCCAGATAAAGTTGAAATTGATTTGGTTAACAGATTTTACGAGTTGATTTGGAGCAGCATTGGAATACGCTGGGTATATACATCTGGATAAACACATCCATTTTAGTCAAATATATCCGGCCTAATATTGATAAATCTCTCTGGAGCCATATATTAGAATTAAGCTTTACTTTGATTCAGTTTAGATTCAATGTTCCTGGATTGATTTAACGTTTGGTCCTTGGATAGGAAAATGCTCAAGTATTTTATTTCTGATTTCATGGAAACATCGCTGATTTCCTTTAGTGGCGAGTCATGCAGCGCAAGAAGTTTGCATTTCTTTAAGTTTAATGACAATCCTGAAGCCTTGGAGAATGTTTTGGTTGTTTTCAGCACTTATTGGGACTTGATGTTCATTTTTCAAAACTAAGGTTGTGTCATCTGCCAGCAGGCTAATAACAATTTCTGTCCCCAACATTACTTCTGTCCCACACGTATACACACACACACACACACACACACACACACACACACACACACACACCTTAATTCCACTCTTTTATATACGCATGTCTGGAGTTCCGGGAGCTCGTTCTCAACGTTCTGGGGATAATCATAGCTGTGCTGATAGCATTGGCCGAAACGTATCCACAACCAAACCAACATTAGCTCATCCACTCATTCACATATGTGTGTGCCCAGAGGTCCGGGAGCTCCAGTCATAAGTCCGGGTGATCTATGTCCGGAGAAGACTCACATTAGCCGGTCTAAGGGGTCCTGCTGCCCCCCAGTTTCCCCGCCTTTGAGAAGAGACACATAACTCCGCTCTTCCGCTTCTCCGCTATGGGCCCTGGTACTCCCGATCCTCCGAACTCAGGTGAATTGCGTGACGTGCTTCTGCTCTCCTATAAGCCCCTACACACTTCGAACACGGCTGTTATCACCCTGTTACTGCATTTCAATGACACCCATTTGCTTTCGATCTCAGTGTCTGCCACCGTACGGAAAAAGCGGGGGGTGGGGGGGCATAAGCGCATTCGTGCTGTAAGTAATCAGAAGTTAATAGTGTTAACGGTTTGCGAGAAATTTTTAATGCTAGACAAAAAAAGAAAATTAAAAGGATATAATTAAATAAATAGATAGAAAAATAAAATTAAAAACGAAAAAAAAAAATTGTGAGGGGAATATAACATGTAATTAAGTTGGCGGTTCACAAGGAATCTCAGACATCAAACTGTTTTTAATTGAACATAAATAGTACACCCAAATATACAAATGTACAAATAAACATAGCAAGGTAGAACTGAATGTCAATGAAACAACCAGGGATGAGGAAGCAACGGACATCAGGACATTTGTTCTGTATGTAATGAGAAGTTAATAGTGTTACAGGTTTGTGAGAAATTTACAGTGCGAGACAAAAAAAGAAATTAAAAGGAAGTAATTAAATCAATAGATAGACAAATAAGAAATTAAAACGAAAAAAAAAAAAAAAAATTGCAAGGGGAATGTAACATGTAATCAAGTTGGTTTTTTTTTTTTGTTTTTTTTTTTTTACCAAAAAAAAAAGGAACCTCGGACATGGGTAACTATATTTTTTAGTTTTTGGATTTTTCCATAAGTTTTAAGGATTTTTTTTTTTTTTTTTTTATATTTCAAAATCGTTTATGAAGACATTAAAATTTGGGGAGCATTTTTGCATTCTGTTCTTGTGAATGAAGAACTTGGCCAGGCCTAAAAGAACATTGACACAGAGTTCATCTGTTATGTTGCTTATAAGTAAACAGAATGTTATATCATCTTTTGAGAAGGAAACTGGTGACGATGGAATGAGAAGGAGAAAAAATATATGGTCAGTGGTTTCAATGTTGTCTTCACAAAATGTACAAATATTATCTTCAAAATTAAAGCGTACCCTCGATAATTCCTTAGATGGGTAGATGTCAGTCATAATTTTGAAGTGGGTCTCTTTTGCCTTGGGGGTATGGGTAGAGTCAGATACATGGTTCGCAGCGTGGCAATCGATTCCTCATCAAATTTATTTAAAATATCCTTTTTTTTTTTTTTGACGTCCAGGGAATAAGTTTCCTGTGAAACATTTCCTAATAAAGGAGTTGCCGCGCTTTCTGTCCACAATTGAGATTCCCTGGAGTGATAGTCGGGGTAACTGTGGTTGTACGGTTCGGTGCGTCATTATATTTTTGGTCAGGAATACAAATTGTCGAGGCAGTGCGTTTCGTAACTTTAGCAACTCTAATATGGGAGGCTTGAATCTGTGTGTAGTACAGAACTGCTCATTGTCCAGAGGACTGCCAGTGTCATCCATCAAGTCAATTATCGACCATATACCTTTCTCAAAGCATTCCTTGTAAAACAGAGGTTTGTTGCCATGCAGTACATATCGATTGTTCCAAACTATTATACTGTGTGGTGAGAAATTGTGTACGTATATCATTTTCCAGTATAATAATATTTGTTTATGGAACTCTGAACATTTGACAGGAATCTTGTTGATATCCAAGTCAGAGATAAGCAGAAGACTCAGGCCGCCGACTTTGTTGAATAAGTAGTTTGGAGTACAATACCAGAAAGAACGATGAGGTTTGATCCAGGATTTCAACCAGTTCACCTTCAATGTCCCATTCAAGCAGTCCGACTCTATCACTTTCAGCCCTCCTTCACTTGTTTCTTTCACCATATGTGATTTTTCTTAGATGGTGTGGTCTGTTCCTCCAGATAAAGTTGAAATTGATTTGGTTAACAGATTTTACGAGTTGATTTGGAGCAGCATTGGAATACGCTGGGTATATACATCTGGATAAACACATCCATTTTAGTCAAATATATCCGGCCTAATATTGATAAATCTCTCTGGAGCCATATATTAGAATTAAGCTTTACTTTGATTCAGTTTAGATTCAATGTTCCTGGATTGATTTAACGTTTGGTCCTTGGATAGGAAAATGCTCAAGTATTTTATTTCTGATTTCATGGAAACATCGCTGATTTCCTTTAGTGGCGAGTCATGCAGCGCAAGAAGTTTGCATTTCTTTAAGTTTAATGACAATCCTGAAGCCTTGGAGAATGTTTTGGTTGTTTTCAGCACTTATTGGGACTTGATGTTCATTTTTCAAAACTAAGGTTGTGTCATCTGCCAGCAGGCTAATAACAATTTCTGTCCCCAACATTACTTCTGTCCCACACGTATACACACACACACACACACACACACACACACACACACACACACCTTAATTCCACTCTTTTATATACGCATGTCTGGAGTTCCGGGAGCTCGTTCTCAACGTTCTGGGGATAATCATAGCTGTGCTGATAGCATTGGCCGAAACGTATCCACAACCAAACCAACATTAGCTCATCCACTCATTCACATATGTGTGTGCCCAGAGGTCCGGGAGCTCCAGTCATAAGTCCGGGTGATCTATGTCCGGAGAAGACTCACATTAGCCGGTCTAAGGGGTCCTGCTGCCCCCCAGTTTCCCCGCCTTTGAGAAGAGACACATAACTCCGCTCTTCCGCTTCTCCGCTATGGGCCCTGGTACTCCCGATCCTCCGAACTCAGGTGAATTGCGTGACGTGCTTCTGCTCTCCTATAAGCCCCTACACACTTCGAACACGGCTGTTATCACCCTGTTACTGCATTTCAATGACACCCATTTGCTTTCGATCTCAGTGTCTGCCTCCGTACGGAAAAAGCGGGATGGGTGGGGGGGCATAAGCGCATTCGTGGTGTAAGTAATCAGAAGTTAATAGTGTTAACGGTTTGCGAGAAATTTTTAATTCTAGACAAAAAAAGAAAATTAGAAGGATATAATTAAATAAATAGATAGAAAAATAAAATTAAAAACGAAAAAAAAAAATTGTGAGGGGAATATAACATGTAATTAAGTTGGCGGTTCACAAGGAATCTCAGACATCAAACTGTTTTTAATTGAACATAAATAGTACACCCAAATATACAAATGTACAAATAAACATAGCAAGGTAGAACTGAATGTCAATGAAACAACCAGGGATGAGGAAGCAACGGACATCAGGACATTTGTTCTGTATGTAATGAGAAGTTAATAGTGTTACAGGTTTGTGAGAAATTTACAGTGCGAGACAAAAAAAGAAATTAAAAGGAAGTAATTAAATCAATAGATAGACAAATAAGAAATTAAAACGAAAAAAAAAAAAAAAAATTGCAAGGGGAATGTAACATGTAATCAAGTTGTTTTTTTTTTTTTGTTTTTTTTTTTTTACCAAAAAAAAAAGGAACCTCGGACATGGGTAACTATATTTTTTAGTTTTCGGATTTTTCCATAAGTTTTAAGGATTTTTTTTTTTTTTTTTTTATATTTCAAAATCGTTTATGAAGACATTAAAATTTGGGGAGCATTTTTGCATTCTGTTCTTGTGAATGAAGAACTTGGCCAGGCCTAAAAGAACATTGACACAGAGTTCATCTGTTATGTTGCTTATAAGTAAACAGAATGTTATATCATCTTTTGAGAAGGAAACTGGTGACGATGGAATGAGAAGGAGAAAAAATATATGGTCAGTGGTTTCAATGTTGTCTTCACAAAATGTACAAATATTATCTTCAAAATTAAAGCGTACCCTCGATAATTCCTTAGATGGGTAGATGTCAGTCATAATTTTGAAGTGGGTCTCTTTTGCCTTGGGGGTATGGGTAGAGTCAGATACATGGTTCGCAGCGTGGCAATCGATTCCTCATCAAATTTATTTAAAATATCCTTTTTTTTTTTTTTGACGTCCAGGGAATAAGTTTCCTGTGAAACATTTCCTAATAAAGGAGTTGCCGCGCTTTCTGTCCACAATTGAGATTCCCTGGAGTGATAGTCGGGGTAACTGTGGTTGTACGGTTCGGTGCGTCATTATATTTTTGGTCAGGAATACAAATTGTCGAGGCAGTGCGTTTCGTAACTTTAGCAACTCTAATATGGGAGGCTTGAATCTGTGTGTAGTACAGAACTGCTCATTGTCCAGAGGACTGCCAGTGTCATCCATCAAGTCAATTATCGACCATATACCTTTCTCAAAGCATTCCTTGTAAAACAGAGGTTTGTTGCCATGCAGTACATATCGATTGTTCCAAACTATTATACTGTGTGGTGAGAAATTGTGTACGTATATCATTTTCCAGTATAATAATATTTGTTTATGGAACTCTGAACATTTGACAGGAATCTTGTTGATATCCAAGTCAGAGATAAGCAGAAGACTCAGGCCGCCGACTTTGTTGAATAAGTAGTTTGGAGTACAATACCAGAAAGAACGATGAGGTTTGATCCAGGATTTCAACCAGTTCACCTTCAATGTCCCATTCAAGCAGTCCGACTCTATCACTTTCAGCCCTCCTTCACTTGTTTCTTTCACCATATGTGATTTTTCTTAGATGGTGTGGTCTGTTCCTCCAGATAAAGTTGAAATTGATTTGGTTAACAGATTTTACGAGTTGATTTGGAGCAGCATTGGAATACGCTGGGTATATACATCTGGATAAACACATCCATTTTAGTCAAATATATCCGGCCTAATATTGATAAATCTCTCTGGAGCCATATATTAGAATTAAGCTTTACTTTGATTCAGTTTAGATTCAATGTTCCTGGATTGATTTAACGTTTGGTCCTTGGATAGGAAAATGCTCAAGTATTTTATTTCTGATTTCATGGAAACATCGCTGATTTCCTTTAGTGGCGAGTCATGCAGCGCAAGAAGTTTGCATTTCTTTAAGTTTAATGACAATCCTGAAGCCTTGGAGAATGTTTTGGTTGTTTTCGGCACTTATTGGGACTTGATGTTCATTTTTCAAAACTAAGGTTGTGTCATCTGCCAGCAGGCTAATAACAATTTCAGTCCCCAGCACGTCTAACTTTTGGATATCGTTGCTCTTTTCAACATAAACGGCTAGCATTTCGGTAGCAATTATAAATAAATAGGGTGAGATGGGGCAACCTTGGGGGATTCCCACATCAACATGGAAGCTCGGAGTGGTGCCGCTTGGCAGGGTGACACAGCTATGAATATTCTCATAGAGCCCACGGATCACATTCCTGAATATTTAACCAAATCCAAAATGTTCGAGCGTTGCTATGATAAATGGATGTTCGACCGAGTCAAAGGCTTTAGAAAAGTCCAAGAAGGATATGCGGCCATTATCTTCAATGCGATACGCCTCTAAACCCATCGCTCGCCCCGACTCGGGGAATCCTAGAGCCTACTTGCACCCCCGCCCTAACTTAACTCCCTCACTCGTGGAGCTCCCTGAGCTCCACACATCCCGGAGCATCACGCCGACTCATTCACATTTGAATGATTGTCTTTATTTTATGTCCGCTAGATAGAGGCATCCGCACATGCGCATCAGTGGAGCTTCAGGCCGGCTGAGGCATGGACTGAAAATCATAAAGACATGTGTGATGAGCTAAAAGGAAGATAAGCATATTTTTATAATAAATGTAAGAAAGAGAGGGTAATGCAGCCTCAGGGCGGCACTGGCCCGTGTCTCTCCAAGCCTGCCTTTGGGGGGGGGGGGGGGCACGGAGCAGTGTCTCCCTGTGCCGGTCCCAAGCCCGGATAAATGCAGAGGGTTGCGTCAGGAGGGGCATCCGGCGTAAAACGTTTGCCAAAACCAAACATGCGAGTCAACCATAACTATACCATACCGGATGGGTCGCGGACCGGGTTAACAACGACCGCCATTGGTACTGATGACCTACAGGGTACTAATGGAAATCGGGCTACTGTGGGTCGAAGAACAAGAAGAAGAAGAAGAGGAGGAGTGCGTGTTCGGAAGCAGAGAGAGAGGAGGAAAGGAAAGAGCCTGGGACTGAGAGTAGGGACTTTGAATATTGGGACTATGACAGGAAAAGGTAGAGAGTTGATGGACACGATGCAGAGAAGGAAGCTGGATATACTGTGTGTCCAGGAGACCAGGTGGAAGGGTAGTAAGGCTAGAAGCTTAGGAGCAGGCTTTAAGTTATACTATTATGGTGCTGACAAGAAGAGAAATGGAGTAGGAGTCATCTTGAAGGAGGAGTTCGTAAGGAACGTCCTAGAGGTGAAAAGAATGT
>NW_028234091.1:27500-32500 GCF_037954325.1 Fistularia commersonii | reverse complement strand
AGTGTATAGGTGGCTATAGAATTTAAAGTTTTCATTGGAAATGATAGCCTCATCTGTAATTTCCTTGTTGTTAAGACGGGCTTCCGCTTTGCTCCGCTCCTCCTCTCCTCCGCTCTTCCGCTCCGGGCCCTGGAACTCCCGATCCGCGGGACTTCGGTGAATTCCGGGCCAGTTTTTTTGCTCTTCTGCTCTCCTCCCCTCCTCCGCTTCTTCGCTCCCCCGCTTTGGACCCTGGAACTCTTGAACAGGGCCGGGCTTCTGCCCTCCGCCTCTCCTCTGCTCATCCGCTCCAGGCCCTGGCACTCCCTGTGATCCAGTCATTCGCATGTGCGTGCCCGGAGGTCCGGGAGCTCCACTCAAACGTCCGGGGGGGGTAAGGGTAAGGGGTCCTGTCCCTCTCCCCCCCTCCTCGCCGCCTCTGAGAAGAGAAACATCTCCTCCACTCCTCCGCTCATCCGCTGCGGAACCAGGTACTACCGATCCGCCGGACTCAGGCGAATTGCAGAAAGGGGTTTTGCTGTCCTCCGCTCCTCCGCTCCTCCGCTCCTCCGCTCCTCCGTTTCGGGCCCTGGAACTCCCGAGCCGCTGGACACAAGCGAATCACGGTCCGGGCTTCTGCTCTCCTCCGCTCCTCACCTCATCCGCTCCAGGCCCTGGTACTCCGTGTCCGCGGGAACCCCCCCCAACCCACAAAAACAAACTCTCACACACACACAAACACACGCACACACACACACACACACACACACACACACAAACACACAAACACACACAGACACACCTGAACTCATCATCGCTGTGCTGATAGCATTGGCCGAAACGTATCCACAACCAAACCAACATTAGCTCATCCAGTCATTCACATATGTGTGTGCCCAGAGGTCCGGGAGCTCCAGTCATAACTCCGGGTGATCTCTGTCCGGAGTAGGCTCACCTTAGCCGGTCTAAGGGGTCCTGCTGCCCCCCAGCTTCCCCGCCTTTGAGAAGAGACACATAACTCCGCTCTTCCGCTTCTCCGCTATGGGCCCTGGTACTCCCGATCCTCCGAACTCAGGTGAATTGCGTGACGTGCTTCTGCTCTCCTATAAGCCCCTACACACTTCGAACACGGCTGTTATCACCCTGTTACTGCATTTCAATGACACCCATTTGCTTTCGATCTCAGTGTCTGCCTCCGTACGGAAAAAGCGGGATGGGTGGGGGGGCATAAGCGCAATCGTGCTGTAAGTAATCAGAAGTTAATAGTGTTAACGGTTTGCGAGAAATTTTTAATGCTAGACAAAAAAAGAAAATTAGAAGGATATAATTAAATAAATAGATAGAAAAATAAAATTAAAAACGAAAAAAAAAAATTGTGAGGGGAATATAACATGTAATTAAGTTGGCGGTTCACAAGGAATCTCAGACATCAAACTGTTTTTAATTGAACATAAATAGTACACCCAAATATACAAATGTACAAATAAACATAGCAAGGTAGAACTGAATGTCAATGAAACAACCAGGGATGAGGAAGCAACGGACATCAGGACATTTGTTCTGTATGTAATGAGAAGTTAATAGTGTTACAGGTTTGTGAGAAATTTACAGTGCGAGACAAAAAAATAAATTAAAAGGAAGTAATTAAATCAATAGATAGACAAATAAGAAATTAAAACGAAAAAAAAAAAAAAAAATTGCAAGGGGAATGTAACATGTAATCAAGTTGTTTTTTTTGTTTTTTTTTTTTTTTTTACCAAAAAAAAAAGGAACCTCGGACATGGGTAACTATATTTTTTTGTTTTCGGATTTTTCCATAAGTTTTAAGGATTTTTTTTTTTTTTTTTATATTTCAAAATCGTTTATGAAGACATTAAAATTTGGGGAGCATTTTTGCATTCTGTTCTTGTGAATGAAGAACTTGGCCAGGCCTAAAAGAACATTGACACAGAGTTCATCTGTTATGTTGCTTATAAGTAAACAGAATGTTATATCATCTTTTGAGAAGGAAACTGGTGACGATGGAATGAGAAGGAGAAAAAATATATGGTCAGTGGTTTCAATGTTGTCTTCACAAAATGTACAAATATTATCTTCAAAATTAAAGCGTACCCTCGATAATTCCTTAGATGGGTAGATGTCAGTCATAATTTTGAAGTGGGTCTCTTTTGCCTTGGGGGTATGGGTAGAGTCAGATACATGGTTCGCAGCGTGGCAATCGATTCCTCATCAAATTTATTTAAAATATCCTTTTTTTTTTTTTTGACGTCCAGGGAATAAGTTTCCTGTGAAACATTTCCTAATAAAGGAGTTGCCGCGCTTTCTGTCCACAATTGAGATTCCCTGGAGTGATAGTCGGGGTAACTGTGGTTGTACGGTTCGGTGCGTCATTATATTTTTGGTCAGGAATACAAATTGTCGAGGCAGTGCGTTTCGTAACTTTAGCAACTCTAATATGGGAGGCTTGAATCTGTGTGTAGTACAGAACTGCTCATTGTCCAGAGGACTGCCAGTGTCATCCATCAAGTCAATTATCGACCATATACCTTTCTCAAAGCATTCCTTGTAAAACAGAGGTTTGTTGCCATGCAGTACATATCGATTGTTCCAAACTATTATACTGTGTGGTGAGAAATTGTGTACGTATATCATTTTCCAGTATAATAATATTTGTTTATGGAACTCTGAACATTTGACAGGAATCTTGTTGATATCCAAGTCAGAGATAAGCAGAAGACTCAGGCCGCCGACTTTGTTGAATAAGTAGTTTGGAGTACAATACCAGAAAGAACGATGAGGTTTGATCCAGGATTTCAACCAGTTCACCTTCAATGTCCCATTCAAGCAGTCCGACTCTATCACTTTCAGCCCTCCTTCACTTGTTTCTTTCACCATATGTGATTTTTCTTAGATGGTGTGGTCTGTTCCTCCAGATAAAGTTGAAATTGATTTGGTTAACAGATTTTACGAGTTGATTTGGAGCAGCATTGGAATACGCTGGGTATATACATCTGGATAAACACATCCATTTTAGTCAAATATATCCGGCCTAATATTGATAAATCTCTCTGGAGCCATATATTAGAATTAAGCTTTACTTTGATTCAGTTTAGATTCAATGTTCCTGGATTGATTTAACGTTTGGTCCTTGGATAGGAAAATGCTCAAGTATTTTATTTCTGATTTCATGGAAACATCGCTGATTTCCTTTAGTGGCGAGTCATGCAGCGCAAGAAGTTTGCATTTCTTTAAGTTTAATGACAATCCTGAAGCCTTGGAGAATGTTTTGGTTGTTTTCGGCACTTATTGGGACTTGATGTTCATTTTTCAAAACTAAGGTTGTGTCATCTGCCAGCAGGCTAATAACAATTTCAGTCCCCAGCACGTCTAACTTTTGGATATCGTTGCTCTTTTCAACATAAACGGCTAGCATTTCGGTAGCAATTATAAATAAATAGGGTGAGATGGGGCAACCTTGGGGGATTCCCACATCAACATGGAAGCTCGGAGTGGTGCCGCTTGGCAGGGTGACACAGCTATGAATATTCTCATAGAGCCCACGGATCACATTCCTGAATATTTAACCAAATCCAAAATGTTCGAGCGTTGCTATGATAAATGGATGTTCGACCGAGTCAAAGGCTTTAGAAAAGTCCAAGAAGGATATGCGGCCATTATCTTCAATGCGATACGCCTCTAAACCCATCGCTCGCCCCGACTCGGGGAATCCTAGAGCCTACTTGCACCCCCGCCCTAACTTAACTCCCTCACTCGTGGAGCTCCCTGAGCTCCACACATCCCGGAGCATCACGCCGACTCATTCACATTTGAATGATTGTCTTTATTTTATGTCCGCTAGATAGAGGCATCCGCACATGCGCATCAGTGGAGCTTCAGGCCGGCTGAGGCATGGACTGAAAATCATAAAGACATGTGTGATGAGCTAAAAGGAAGATAAGCATATTTTTATAATAAATGTAAGAAAGAGAGGGTAATGCAGCCTCAGGGCGGCACTGGCCCGTGTCTCTCCAAGCCTGCCTTTGGGGGGGGGGGGGGGCACGGAGCAGTGTCTCCCTGTGCCGGTCCCAAGCCCGGATAAATGCAGAGGGTTGCGTCAGGAGGGGCATCCGGCGTAAAACGTTTGCCAAAACCAAACATGCGAGTCAACCATAACTATACCATACCGGATGGGTCGCGGACCGGGTTAACAACGACCGCCATTGGTACTGATGACCTACAGGGTACTAATGGAAATCGGGCTACTGTGGGTCGAAGAACAAGAAGAAGAAGAAGAGGAGGAGTGCGTGTTCGGAAGCAGAGAGAGAGGAGGAAAGGAAAGAGCCTGGGACTGAGAGTAGGGACTTTGAATATTGGGACTATGACAGGAAAAGGTAGAGAGTTGATGGACACGATGCAGAGAAGGAAGCTGGATATACTGTGTGTCCAGGAGACCAGGTGGAAGGGTAGTAAGGCTAGAAGCTTAGGAGCAGGCTTTAAGTTATACTATTATGGTGCTGACAAGAAGAGAAATGGAGTAGGAGTCATCTTGAAGGAGGAGTTTGTAAGGAACGTCCTAGAGGTGAAAAGAATGTCAGATAGACTTATGAGTCTGAAATTGGAAATTGAAGGTGTGATGCTCAGTGTTGTTAGTGGCTATGCGCCACAGGTGGGATGTGAACCTGAAGAGAAGGAGAAGTTCTGGAATGAGTTGGATGAAGTGATGCAGAATATTCCCAGAAATGAGAGAGTGGTAATTGGTGCAGACTTCAATGGACATGTTGGTGAAGGCAATAGAGGGGATGAAGAAGTGATGGGCAGATATGGTATCCAGGATAGGAATGCAGAGGGACAGATGGTGGTAGATTTTGCAAAAGGGATGGAAATGGGTGTAGTGAATACCTTTTTCCAGAAAAAACAGGAACATAGGGTAACTTATAAGAGCGGAGGTAGGAGCACGCAGGTAGACTACATCTTGTATAGACGAGGTAACCTGAAAGAGATCGGTGACTGCAAAGTAGTTG
>NW_028234091.1:0-15000 GCF_037954325.1 Fistularia commersonii | reverse complement strand
ACTCGGAGACAATCAACCACCACGCGTCAGGGGAGAAAATAAAACCCTCCTCCTAGACGGCCACTCCAACACTATCCCGCGGGATGTCCCCTCGAAAAAACGAGTAAAGTCCCTTGCAGCGCGGACAAAGGAAAAGCCCGTGGGCTTTATGGGCTTTACCTTCTCTCCCATTAGGAGTGCATTGAGAAACCTCAGAAATAACCCAAGAAAGCTTCTTGGAGAGATTGCTGTCACCCTCACACTGTCTTAAAACAACACTCGTTTGCTTTCCACACGGATTTTAGGCCGCTTTTTACAATTGAACACCCAAATTGCTCCATTTACTCTCACTGCGGCGGGCCTCTGGTACTCCATGGAGTACCAGGACTAGTTCGGCCCGGCGTTCACCCCCCCGAGGAGTACCAGGGCCCAGAGCGGAATACATGGATGTTATCGCCCTGTTACCGAATTATATCGATACCGATGTGCTTTTCACCTCATTGCTGAGTGGATTTATAAACAGGAACACCGAAACAGCTCCTTTCAGCTTCACGGCAGAAACGCCCCTGGTAATCCATGGAGTACCAGGGGAAAGCCTGTAAAATAAGCCCATACACACTTCTAACATGGCCTTTATCACCCTGTTACTGCATTACGATGACACCCATTTGCTTTTGATCTCATTGTCTGCCAACGTACGGAAAAAGCGGGGGGGCATTAAGGGGGGGAGAGAGAGAGACATGGAGATTTTCTCAGCCTCTCATTCTTTTTTTTTTTTTTTTTTTAATTGAACATAAATAGTACACGCAAATGTACAAATAAACATGGCAAGGTAGAACTGAATGTCAATTAAACAACCAGGCATGAAGAAGAAAAGGACATAAGGACATTCGTTCTGTATGTATTCAGAAGTTAATAGTGTTAACGGTTTGTGAGAAATTTACATTGCTAGACAAAAAAAGAAATTAAAAGGAAATAATTAAATAAATAGATAGACCAATGAAATTAAAACCGAAAAAAAAAAATGCAAGGGGAATACAACATGTAATTAAGTTGGCGATTCACAAGGAATCTCAGACATCAAACTGTATATTTTTTGTTGTTTATATATAAACATATATAAACAAACATATATTGTTTGTTGTTTATTTTTGGGATATATTGAGGAATATTTAATGGAAAGGAGTCACAATCGCTTTTTGACAATGTCGAAGTGTATAGGTGGCTATAGAATTTAAAGTTTTCATTGGAAATGATAGCCTCATCTGTAATTTCCTTGTTGTTAAGACGGGCTTCCGCTTTGCTCCGCTCCTCCTCTCCTCCGCTCTTCCGCTCCGGGCCCTGGAACTCCCGATCCGCGGGACTTCGGTGAATTCCGGGCCAGTTTTTTTGCTCTTCTGCTCTCCTCCCCTCCTCCGCTTCTTCGCTCCCCCGCTTTGGACCCTGGAACTCTTGAACAGGGCCGGGCTTCTGCCCTCCGCCTCTCCTCTGCTCATCCGCTCCAGGCCCTGGCACTCCCTGTGATCCAGTCATTCGCATGTGCGTGCCCGGAGGTCCGGGAGCTCCACTCAAACGTCCGGGGGGGGTAAGGGTAAGGGGTCCTGTCCCTCTCCCCCCCTCCTCGCCGCCTCTGAGAAGAGAAACATCTCCTCCACTCCTCCGCTCCTCCGCTGCGGAACCAGGTATTACCGATCCGCCGGACTCAGGCGAATTGCAGAAAGGGGTTTTGCCGTCCTCCGCTCCTCCGCTCCTCCGTTTCGGGCCCTGGAACTCCCGAACCGCTGGACACAAGCGAATCACGGTCCGGGCTTCTGCTCTCCTCCGCTCCTCACCTCATCCGCTCCAGGCCCTGGTACTCCGTGTCCGCGGGAACCCCCCCCAACC
This sequence comes from Fistularia commersonii, assembly GCF_037954325.1. Lineage (NCBI taxonomy): Eukaryota > Metazoa > Chordata > Actinopteri > Syngnathiformes > Fistulariidae > Fistularia > Fistularia commersonii. The sequence continues at coordinate 13,137 of NW_028234091.1, read as the reverse complement.
CACAAAAACAAACTCTCACACACACACAAACACACGCACACACACACACACACACACACACACAAACACACAAACACACACAGACACACCTGAACTCATCATAGCTGTGCTAATAGCATTGGCCGAAACGTTTCCACAACCAAACCAACATTAGCTCATCCACTCATTCACATATGTGTGTGCCCAGAGGTCCGGGAGCTCCAGTCATAAGTCCGGGTGATCTATGTCCGGAGAAGGCTCACATTAGCCGCTCTAAGGGGTCCTGCTGCCCCCCAGCTTCCCGGCCTTTGAGAAGAGACACATAACTCCGCTCTTCCGCTTCTCCGCTATGGGCCCTGGTACTCCCGATCCTCCGAACTCAGGTGAATTGCGTGACGTGCTTCTGCTCTACTATAAGCCCCTACACACTTCGAACACGGCTGTTATCACCCTGTTACTGCATTTCAATGACACCCATTTGCTTTCGATCTCAGTGTCTGCCACCGTACGGAAAAAGCGGGGGGGTGGGGGGTGGGGGGGCATAAGCGCATTCGTGCTGTAAGTAATCAGAAGTTAATAGTGTTAACGGTTTGCGAGAAATTTTTAATGCTAGACAAAAAAAGAAAATTAAAAGGATATAATTAAATAAATAGATAGAAAAATAAAATTAAAAACGAAAAAAAAAAAATTGTGAGGGGAATATAACATGTAATTAAGTTGGCGGTTCACAGGGAATCTCAGACATCAAACTGTTTTTAATTGAACATAAATAGTACACCCAAATATACAAATGTACAAATAAACATAGCAAGGTAGAACTGAATGTCAATGAAACAACCAGGCATGAGGAAGCAACGGACATGAGGACATTTGTTCTGTATGTAATGAGAAGTTAATAGTGTTACAGGTTTGTGAGAAATTTACAGTGCTAGACAAAAAACGAAATTAAAAGGAAATAATTAGATAAATAGATAGACAAATGAAATTAAAACCAAAAAAAAAAAATGCAAGGGGAATACGACATGTAATTAAGTTGGCGATTCACAAGGAATCTCAGACATCAAACTGTATATTTTTTGTTGTTTATATATAAACATATATAAACAAACATATATTGTTTGTTGTTTATTTTTGGGATATATTGAGGAATATTTAATGGAAAGGAGTCACAATCGCTTTTTGACAATGTCGAAGTGTATACGTGGCTATAGAATTTAAAGTTTTCATTAGAAATTATAGCCTCATCTGTAATTTCCTTGTTGTTAAGACGGGCTTAGCTTTGCTCCGCTCCTCCTCTCCTCCGCTCCTCCGCTCTTCCGCTCCGGGCCCTGGAACTCCCGATCCGCGGGACTTCGGTGAATTCCGGGCCAGTTTTTTGCTCTTCTGCTCTCCTCCCCTCCTCCGCTTCTTCGCTCCCCCGCTTTGGACCCTGGAACTCTTGAACAGGGCCGGGCTTCTGCCCTCCGCCTCTCCTCTGCTCATCCGCTCCAGGCCCTGGCACTCCCTGTGATCCAGTCATTCGCATGTGCGTGCCCGGAGGTCCGGGAGCTCCACTCAAACGTCCGGGGGGGATAAGGGTAAGGGGTCCTGCCCCCCCCCCTCGCCGCCTCTGAGAAGAGAAACATCTCCTCCACTCCTCCGCTCATCCGCTGCGGAACCAGGTACTACCGATCCGCCGGACTCAGGCGAATTGCAGAAAGGGGTTTTGCTGTCCTCCGCTCCTCCGCTCCTCCGCTCCTCCGCTCCTCCGCTCCTCCGCTCCTCCGCTCCTCCGCTCCTCCGTTTCGGGCCCTGGAACTCCCGAACCGCTGGACACAAGCGAATCACGGTCCGGGCTTCTGCTCTCCTCCGCTCCTCACCTCATCCGCTCCAGGCCCTGGTACTCCGTGTCCGCGGGAACCCCCCCCAACCCACAAAAACAAACTCTCACACACACACAAACACACGCACACACACACACACACACACACACACACACACAAACACACAAACACACACAGACACACCTGAACTCATCATCGCTGTGCTGATAGCATTGGCCGAAACGTATCCACAACCAAACCAACATTAGCTCATCCAGTCATTCACATATGTGTGTGCCCAGAGGTCCGGGAGCTCCAGTCATAACTCCGGGTGATCTCTGTCCGGAGTAGGCTCACCTTAGCCGGTCTAAGGGGTCCTGCTGCCCCCCAGCTTCCCCGCCTTTGAGAAGAGACACATAACTCCGCTCTTCCGCTTCTCCGCTATGGGCCCTGGTACTCCCGATCCTCCGAACTCAGGTGAATTGCGTGACGTGCTTCTGCTCTCCTATAAGCCCCTACACACTTCGAACACGGCTGTTATCACCCTGTTACTGCATTTCAATGACACCCATTTGCTTTCGATCTCAGTGTCTGCCTCCGTACGGAAAAAGCGGGATGGGTGGGGGGGCATAAGCGCATTCGTGCTGTAAGTAATCAGAAGTTAATAGTGTTAACGGTTTGCGAGAAATTTTTAATGCTAGACAAAAAAAGAAAATTAGAAGGATATAATTAAATAAATAGATAGAAAAATAAAATTAAAAACGAAAAAAAAAAATTGTGAGGGGAATATAACATGTAATTAAGTTGGCGGTTCACAAGGAATCTCAGACATCAAACTGTTTTTAATTGAACATAAATAGTACACCCAAATATACAAATGTACAAATAAACATAGCAAGGTAGAACTGAATGTCAATGAAACAACCAGGGATGAGGAAGCAACGGACATCAGGACATTTGTTCTGTATGTAATGAGAAGTTAATAGTGTTACAGGTTTGTGAGAAATTTACAGTGCGAGACAAAAAAAGAAATTAAAAGGAAGTAATTAAATCAATAGATAGACAAATAAGAAATTAAAACGAAAAAAAAAAAAAAAAATTGCAAGGGGAATGTAACATGTAATCAAGTTGTTTTTTTTGTTTGTTTTTTTTTTTTTACCAAAAAAAAAAGGAACCTCGGACATGGGTAACTATATTTTTTTGTTTTCGGATTTTTCCATAAGTTTTAAGGATTTTTTTTTTTTTTTTTATATTTCAAAATCGTTTATGAAGACATTAAAATTTGGGGAGCATTTTTGCATTCTGTTCTTGTGAATGAAGAACTTGGCCAGGCCTAAAAGAACATTGACACAGAGTTCATCTGTTATGTTGCTTATAAGTAAACAGAATGTTATATCATCTTTTGAGAAGGAAACTGGTGACGATGGAATGAGAAGGAGAAAAAATATATGGTCAGTGGTTTCAATGTTGTCTTCACAAAATGTACAAATATTATCTTCAAAATTAAAGCGTACCCTCGATAATTCCTTAGATGGGTAGATGTCAGTCATAATTTTGAAGTGGGTCTCTTTTGCCTTGGGGGTATGGGTAGAGTCAGATACATGGTTCGCAGCGTGGCAATCGATTCCTCATCAAATTTATTTAAAATATCCTTTTTTTTTTTTTTGACGTCCAGGGAATAAGTTTCCTGTGAAACATTTCCTAATAAAGGAGTTGCCGCGCTTTCTGTCCACAATTGAGATTCCCTGGAGTGATAGTCGGGGTAACTGTGGTTGTACGGTTCGGTGCGTCATTATATTTTTGGTCAGGAATACAAATTGTCGAGGCAGTGCGTTTCGTAACTTTAGCAACTCTAATATGGGAGGCTTGAATCTGTGTGTAGTACAGAACTGCTCATTGTCCAGAGGACTGCCAGTGTCATCCATCAAGTCAATTATCGACCATATACCTTTCTCAAAGCATTCCTTGTAAAACAGAGGTTTGTTGCCATGCAGTACATATCGATTGTTCCAAACTATTATACTGTGTGGTGAGAAATTGTGTACGTATATCATTTTCCAGTATAATAATATTTGTTTATGGAACTCTGAACATTTGACAGGAATCTTGTTGATATCCAAGTCAGAGATAAGCAGAAGACTCAGGCCGCCGACTTTGTTGAATAAGTAGTTTGGAGTACAATACCAGAAAGAACGATGAGGTTTGATCCAGGATTTCAACCAGTTCACCTTCAATGTCCCATTCAAGCAGTCCGACTCTATCACTTTCAGCCCTCCTTCACTTGTTTCTTTCACCATATGTGATTTTTCTTAGATGGTGTGGTCTGTTCCTCCAGATAAAGTTGAAATTGATTTGGTTAACAGATTTTACGAGTTGATTTGGAGCAGCATTGGAATACGCTGGGTATATACATCTGGATAAACACATCCATTTTAGTCAAATATATCCGGCCTAATATTGATAAATCTCTCTGGAGCCATATATTAGAATTAAGCTTTACTTTGATTCAGTTTAGATTCAATGTTCCTGGATTGATTTAACGTTTGGTCCTTGGATAGGAAAATGCTCAAGTATTTTATTTCTGATTTCATAGAAACATCGCTGATTTCCTTTAGTGGCGAGTCATGCAGCGCAAGAAGTTTGCATTTCTTTAAGTTTAATGACAATCCTGAAGCCTTGGAGAATGTTTTGGTTTTTTTCAGCACTTATTGGGACTTGATGTTCATTTTTCAAAACTAAGGTTGTGTCATCTGCCAGCAGGCTAATAACAATTTCTGTCCCCAACATTACTTCTGTCCCACACGTATACACACACACACACACACACACACACACACACACACCTTAATTCCACTCTTTTATATACGCATGTCTGGAGTTCCGGGAGCTCGTTCTCAACGTTCTGGGGATAATCATAGCTGTGCTGATAGCATTGGCCGAAACGTATCCACAACCAAACCGACATTAGCTCATCCACTCATTCACATATGTGTGTGCCCGGAGGTCCGGGAGCTCCAGTCATAAGTCCGGGTGATCTATGTCCGGAGAAGGCTCACATTAGCCACTCTAAGGGGTCCTGCTGCCCCCCAGCTTCCCGGCCTTTGAGAAGAGACACATAACTCCGCTCTTCCGCTTCTCCGCTATGGGCCCTGGTACTCCCGATCCTCCGAACTCAGGTGAATTGCGTGACGTGCTTCTGCTCTCCTATAAGCCCCTACACACTTCGAACACGGCTGTTATCACCCTGTTACTGCATTTCAATGACACCCATTTGCTTTCGATCTCAGTGTCTGCCTCCGTACGGAAAAAGCGGGATGGGTGGGGGGGCATAAGCGCATTCGTGGTGTAAGTAATCAGAAGTTAATAGTGTTAACGGTTTGCGAGAAATTTTTAATGCTAGACAAAAAAAGAAAATTAAAAGGATATAATTAAATAAATAGATAGAAAAATAAAATTAAAAACGAAAAAAAAAAATTGTGAGGGGAATATAACATGTAATTAAGTTGGCGGTTCACAAGGAATCTCAGACATCAAACTGTTTTTAATTGAACATAAATAGTACACCCAAATATACAGATGTACAAATAAACATAGCAAGGTAGAACTGAATGTCAATGAAACAACCAGGGATGAGGAAGCAACGGACATCAGGACATTTGTTCTGTATGTAATGAGAAGTTAATAGTGTTACAGGTTTGTGAGAAATTTACAGTGCGAGACAAAAAAAGAAATTAAAAGGAAGTAATTAAATCAATAGATAGACAAATAAGAAATTAAAACGAAAAAAAAAAAAAAAAATTGCAAGGGGAATGTAACATGTAATCAAGTTGTTTTTTTTGTTTGTTTTTTTTTTTTTACCAAAAAAAAAAGGAACCTCGGACATGGGTAACTATATTTTTTTGTTTTCGGATTTTTCCATAAGTTTTAAGGATTTTTTTTTTTTTTTTTATATTTCAAAATCGTTTATGAAGACATTAAAATTTGGGGAGCATTTTTGCATTCTGTTCTTGTGAATGAAGAACTTGGCCAGGCCTAAAAGAACATTGACACAGAGTTCATCTGTTATGTTGCTTATAAGTAAACAGAATGTTATATCATCTTTTGAGAAGGAAACTGGTGACGATGGAATGAGAAGGAGAAAAAATATATGGTCAGTGGTTTCAATGTTGTCTTCACAAAATGTACAAATATTATCTTCAAAATTAAAGCGTACCCTCGATAATTCCTTAGATGGGTAGATGTCAGTCATAATTTTGAAGTGGGTCTCTTTTGCCTTGGGGGTATGGGTAGAGTCAGATACATGGTTCGCAGCGTGGCAATCGATTCCTCATCAAATTTATTTAAAATATCCTTTTTTTTTTTTTTGACGTCCAGGGAATAAGTTTCCTGTGAAACATTTCCTAATAAAGGAGTTGCCGCGCTTTCTGTCCACAATTGAGATTCCCTGGAGTGATAGTCGGGGTAACTGTGGTTGTACGGTTCGGTGCGTCATTATATTTTTGGTCAGGAATACAAATTGTCGAGGCAGTGCGTTTCGTAACTTTAGCAACTCTAATATGGGAGGCTTGAATCTGTGTGTAGTACAGAACTGCTCATTGTCCAGAGGACTGCCAGTGTCATCCATCAAGTCAATTATCGACCATATACCTTTCTCAAAGCATTCCTTGTAAAACAGAGGTTTGTTGCCATGCAGTACATATCGATTGTTCCAAACTATTATACTGTGTGGTGAGAAATTGTGTACGTATATCATTTTCCAGTATAATAATATTTGTTTATGGAACTCTGAACATTTGACAGGAATCTTGTTGATATCCAAGTCAGAGATAAGCAGAAGACTCAGGCCGCCGACTTTGTTGAATAAGTAGTTTGGAGTACAATACCAGAAAGAACGATGAGGTTTGATCCAGGATTTCAACCAGTTCACCTTCAATGTCCCATTCAAGCAGTCCGACTCTATCACTTTCAGCCCTCCTTCACTTGTTTCTTTCACCATATGTGATTTTTCTTAGATGGTGTGGTCTGTTCCTCCAGATAAAGTTGAAATTGATTTGGTTAACAGATTTTACGAGTTGATTTGGAGCAGCATTGGAATACGCTGGGTATATACATCTGGATAAACACATCCATTTTAGTCAAATATATCCGGCCTAATATTGATAAATCTCTCTGGAGCCATATATTAGAATTAAGCTTTACTTTGATTCAGTTTAGATTCAATGTTCCTGGATTGATTTAACGTTTGGTCCTTGGATAGGAAAATGCTCAAGTATTTTATTTCTGATTTCATGGAAACATCGCTGATTTCCTTTAGTGGCGAGTCATGCAGCGCAAGAAGTTTGCATTTCTTTAAGTTTAATGACAATCCTGAAGCCTTGGAGAATGTTTTGGTTGTTTTCAGCACTTATTGGGACTTGATGTTCATTTTTCAAAACTAAGGTTGTGTCATCTGCCAGCAGGCTAATAACAATTTCTGTCCCCAACATTACTTCTGTCCCACACGTATACACACACACACACACACACACACACACACACACACACACACACACCTTAATTCCACTCTTTTATATACGCATGTCTGGAGTTCCGGGAGCTCGTTCTCAACGTTCTGGGGATAATCATAGCTGTGCTGATAGCATTGGCCGAAACGTATCCACAACCAAACCAACATTAGCTCATCCACTCATTCACATATGTGTGTGCCCAGAGGTCCGGGAGCTCCAGTCATAAGTCCGGGTGATCTATGTCCGGAGAAGACTCACATTAGCCGGTCTAAGGGGTCCTGCTGCCCCCCAGTTTCCCCGCCTTTGAGAAGAGACACATAACTCCGCTCTTCCGCTTCTCCGCTATGGGCCCTGGTACTCCCGATCCTCCGAACTCAGGTGAATTGCGTGACGTGCTTCTGCTCTCCTATAAGCCCCTACACACTTCGAACACGGCTGTTATCACCCTGTTACTGCATTTCAATGACACCCATTTGCTTTCGATCTCAGTGTCTGCCACCGTACGGAAAAAGCGGGGGGTGGGGGGGCATAAGCGCATTCGTGCTGTAAGTAATCAGAAGTTAATAGTGTTAACGGTTTGCGAGAAATTTTTAATGCTAGACAAAAAAAGAAAATTAAAAGGATATAATTAAATAAATAGATAGAAAAATAAAATTAAAAACGAAAAAAAAAAATTGTGAGGGGAATATAACATGTAATTAAGTTGGCGGTTCACAAGGAATCTCAGACATCAAACTGTTTTTAATTGAACATAAATAGTACACCCAAATATACAAATGTACAAATAAACATAGCAAGGTAGAACTGAATGTCAATGAAACAACCAGGGATGAGGAAGCAACGGACATCAGGACATTTGTTCTGTATGTAATGAGAAGTTAATAGTGTTACAGGTTTGTGAGAAATTTACAGTGCGAGACAAAAAAAGAAATTAAAAGGAAGTAATTAAATCAATAGATAGACAAATAAGAAATTAAAACGAAAAAAAAAAAAAAAAATTGCAAGGGGAATGTAACATGTAATCAAGTTGGTTTTTTTTTTTTGTTTTTTTTTTTTTACCAAAAAAAAAAGGAACCTCGGACATGGGTAACTATATTTTTTAGTTTTTGGATTTTTCCATAAGTTTTAAGGATTTTTTTTTTTTTTTTTTTATATTTCAAAATCGTTTATGAAGACATTAAAATTTGGGGAGCATTTTTGCATTCTGTTCTTGTGAATGAAGAACTTGGCCAGGCCTAAAAGAACATTGACACAGAGTTCATCTGTTATGTTGCTTATAAGTAAACAGAATGTTATATCATCTTTTGAGAAGGAAACTGGTGACGATGGAATGAGAAGGAGAAAAAATATATGGTCAGTGGTTTCAATGTTGTCTTCACAAAATGTACAAATATTATCTTCAAAATTAAAGCGTACCCTCGATAATTCCTTAGATGGGTAGATGTCAGTCATAATTTTGAAGTGGGTCTCTTTTGCCTTGGGGGTATGGGTAGAGTCAGATACATGGTTCGCAGCGTGGCAATCGATTCCTCATCAAATTTATTTAAAATATCCTTTTTTTTTTTTTTGACGTCCAGGGAATAAGTTTCCTGTGAAACATTTCCTAATAAAGGAGTTGCCGCGCTTTCTGTCCACAATTGAGATTCCCTGGAGTGATAGTCGGGGTAACTGTGGTTGTACGGTTCGGTGCGTCATTATATTTTTGGTCAGGAATACAAATTGTCGAGGCAGTGCGTTTCGTAACTTTAGCAACTCTAATATGGGAGGCTTGAATCTGTGTGTAGTACAGAACTGCTCATTGTCCAGAGGACTGCCAGTGTCATCCATCAAGTCAATTATCGACCATATACCTTTCTCAAAGCATTCCTTGTAAAACAGAGGTTTGTTGCCATGCAGTACATATCGATTGTTCCAAACTATTATACTGTGTGGTGAGAAATTGTGTACGTATATCATTTTCCAGTATAATAATATTTGTTTATGGAACTCTGAACATTTGACAGGAATCTTGTTGATATCCAAGTCAGAGATAAGCAGAAGACTCAGGCCGCCGACTTTGTTGAATAAGTAGTTTGGAGTACAATACCAGAAAGAACGATGAGGTTTGATCCAGGATTTCAACCAGTTCACCTTCAATGTCCCATTCAAGCAGTCCGACTCTATCACTTTCAGCCCTCCTTCACTTGTTTCTTTCACCATATGTGATTTTTCTTAGATGGTGTGGTCTGTTCCTCCAGATAAAGTTGAAATTGATTTGGTTAACAGATTTTACGAGTTGATTTGGAGCAGCATTGGAATACGCTGGGTATATACATCTGGATAAACACATCCATTTTAGTCAAATATATCCGGCCTAATATTGATAAATCTCTCTGGAGCCATATATTAGAATTAAGCTTTACTTTGATTCAGTTTAGATTCAATGTTCCTGGATTGATTTAACGTTTGGTCCTTGGATAGGAAAATGCTCAAGTATTTTATTTCTGATTTCATGGAAACATCGCTGATTTCCTTTAGTGGCGAGTCATGCAGCGCAAGAAGTTTGCATTTCTTTAAGTTTAATGACAATCCTGAAGCCTTGGAGAATGTTTTGGTTGTTTTCAGCACTTATTGGGACTTGATGTTCATTTTTCAAAACTAAGGTTGTGTCATCTGCCAGCAGGCTAATAACAATTTCTGTCCCCAACATTACTTCTGTCCCACACGTATACACACACACACACACACACACACACACACACACACACACACCTTAATTCCACTCTTTTATATACGCATGTCTGGAGTTCCGGGAGCTCGTTCTCAACGTTCTGGGGATAATCATAGCTGTGCTGATAGCATTGGCCGAAACGTATCCACAACCAAACCAACATTAGCTCATCCACTCATTCACATATGTGTGTGCCCAGAGGTCCGGGAGCTCCAGTCATAAGTCCGGGTGATCTATGTCCGGAGAAGACTCACATTAGCCGGTCTAAGGGGTCCTGCTGCCCCCCAGTTTCCCCGCCTTTGAGAAGAGACACATAACTCCGCTCTTCCGCTTCTCCGCTATGGGCCCTGGTACTCCCGATCCTCCGAACTCAGGTGAATTGCGTGACGTGCTTCTGCTCTCCTATAAGCCCCTACACACTTCGAACACGGCTGTTATCACCCTGTTACTGCATTTCAATGACACCCATTTGCTTTCGATCTCAGTGTCTGCCTCCGTACGGAAAAAGCGGGATGGGTGGGGGGGCATAAGCGCATTCGTGGTGTAAGTAATCAGAAGTTAATAGTGTTAACGGTTTGCGAGAAATTTTTAATTCTAGACAAAAAAAGAAAATTAGAAGGATATAATTAAATAAATAGATAGAAAAATAAAATTAAAAACGAAAAAAAAAAATTGTGAGGGGAATATAACATGTAATTAAGTTGGCGGTTCACAAGGAATCTCAGACATCAAACTGTTTTTAATTGAACATAAATAGTACACCCAAATATACAAATGTACAAATAAACATAGCAAGGTAGAACTGAATGTCAATGAAACAACCAGGGATGAGGAAGCAACGGACATCAGGACATTTGTTCTGTATGTAATGAGAAGTTAATAGTGTTACAGGTTTGTGAGAAATTTACAGTGCGAGACAAAAAAAGAAATTAAAAGGAAGTAATTAAATCAATAGATAGACAAATAAGAAATTAAAACGAAAAAAAAAAAAAAAAATTGCAAGGGGAATGTAACATGTAATCAAGTTGTTTTTTTTTTTTTGTTTTTTTTTTTTTACCAAAAAAAAAAGGAACCTCGGACATGGGTAACTATATTTTTTAGTTTTTGGATTTTTCCATAAGTTTTAAGGATTTTTTTTTTTTTTTTTTTATATTTCAAAATCGTTTATGAAGACATTAAAATTTGGGGAGCATTTTTGCATTCTGTTCTTGTGAATGAAGAACTTGGCCAGGCCTAAAAGAACATTGACACAGAGTTCATCTGTTATGTTGCTTATAAGTAAACAGAATGTTATATCATCTTTTGAGAAGGAAACTGGTGACGATGGAATGAGAAGGAGAAAAAATATATGGTCAGTGGTTTCAATGTTGTCTTCACAAAATGTACAAATATTATCTTCAAAATTAAAGCGTACCCTCGATAATTCCTTAGATGGGTAGATGTCAGTCATAATTTTGAAGTGGGTCTCTTTTGCCTTGGGGGTATGGGTAGAGTCAGATACATGGTTCGCAGCGTGGCAATCGATTCCTCATCAAATTTATTTAAAATATCCTTTTTTTTTTTTTTGACGTCCAGGGAATAAGTTTCCTGTGAAACATTTCCTAATAAAGGAGTTGCCGCGCTTTCTGTCCACAATTGAGATTCCCTGGAGTGATAGTCGGGGTAACTGTGGTTGTACGGTTCGGTGCGTCATTATATTTTTGGTCAGGAATACAAATTGTCGAGGCAGTGCGTTTCGTAACTTTAGCAACTCTAATATGGGAGGCTTGAATCTGTGTGTAGTACAGAACTGCTCATTGTCCAGAGGACTGCCAGTGTCATCCATCAAGTCAATTATCGACCATATACCTTTCTCAAAGCATTCCTTGTAAAACAGAGGTTTGTTGCCATGCAGTACATATCGATTGTTCCAAACTATTATACTGTGTGGTGAGAAATTGTGTACGTATATCATTTTCCAGTATAATAATATTTGTTTATGGAACTCTGAACATTTGACAGGAATCTTGTTGATATCCAAGTCAGAGATAAGCAGAAGACTCAGGCCGCCGACTTTGTTGAATAAGTAGTTTGGAGTACAATACCAGAAAGAACGATGAGGTTTGATCCAGGATTTCAACCAGTTCACCTTCAATGTCCCATTCAAGCAGTCCGACTCTATCACTTTCAGCCCTCCTTCACTTGTTTCTTTCACCATATGTGATTTTTCTTAGATGGTGTGGTCTGTTCCTCCAGATAAAGTTGAAATTGATTTGGTTAACAGATTTTACGAGTTGATTTGGAGCAGCATTGGAATACGCTGGGTATATACATCTGGATAAACACATCCATTTTAGTCAAATATATCCGGCCTAATATTGATAAATCTCTCTGGAGCCATATATTAGAATTAAGCTTTACTTTGATTCAGTTTAGATTCAATGTTCCTGGATTGATTTAACGTTTGGTCCTTGGATAGGAAAATGCTCAAGTATTTTATTTCTGATTTCATGGAAACATCGCTGATTTCCTTTAGTGGCGAGTCATGCAGCGCAAGAAGTTTGCATTTCTTTAAGTTTAATGACAATCCTGAAGCCTTGGAGAATGTTTTGGTTGTTTTCGGCACTTATTGGGACTTGATGTTCATTTTTCAAAACTAAGGTTGTGTCATCTGCCAGCAGGCTAATAACAATTTCAGTCCCCAGCACGTCTAACTTTTGGATATCGTTGCTCTTTTCAACATAAACGGCTAGCATTTCGGTAGCAATTATAAATAAATAGGGTGAGATGGGGCAACCTTGGGGGATTCCCACATCAACATGGAAGCTCGGAGTGGTGCCGCTTGGCAGGGTGACACAGCTATGAATATTCTCATAGAGCCCACGGATCACATTCCTGAATATTTAACCAAATCCAAAATGTTCGAGCGTTGCTATGATAAATGGATGTTCGACCGAGTCAAAGGCTTTAGAAAAGTCCAAGAAGGATATGCGGCCATTATCTTCAATGCGATACGCCTCTAAACCCATCGCTCGCCCCGACTCGGGGAATCCTAGAGCCTACTTGCACCCCCGCCCTAACTTAACTCCCTCACTCGTGGAGCTCCCTGAGCTCCACACATCCCGGAGCATCACGCCGACTCATTCACATTTGAATGATT